>NC_135508.1:25365000-25652500 GCF_051989575.1 Stigmatopora nigra | reverse complement strand
TGTAAAAAAGACCACAAAGAAGTCATATACTCCTCATAAAGGGATTTGTTTGTGGCAATTTGCATTGAAATAAACAATATTTAACCTTTAAATTACAGAACTTTTCTATAACATGAGACTCTCTGAATATAAGATTCACTGTAGATTCACATTTTATTAAACTAAAGCAATAAATACATAAATTAAACAATAATTACCTTGCTAAAAGATAAAGAACAAATGACCAATGGAGTAGATTGATGGACTCAACGCCCTCATTCTCCGGTTCACTTTATAATCCAAAAATAATCGTTGTTTTGTCACTTGAATTTTTCATATGATAGTTTTAGTAATAATTACATGAGATTGAGTACCAGAATGATTTTGTTGACAGATACACGTGACACAACCCAACCAACAACACCAACCACTCGCACCACCGGGCCGTCCATTTCATTTTATCTCATCTCATTTTCTGAACCGCTTTAATCCCATTAGGGTCGTGGATGGTGCTGGAGCCAATCCCAGCTGACTCCGGACAAGAGACAGGGGGCATCCTGAAGCCGGCCAATCGCAGGGCAAAAGGAGATGAACAAGCATGCACACTCACACCCATACCTAATGAGACGTGAGTTGGATTTGAACCCAGGACCCCAGAGCCGTGAGGCTGACGTGCAAACCACTCGCCCCACCGGTCTGCCTCCATTTCATATACCAACATTTTTTTTCATATATATCTGTGAATGTTTTTAATCTCAGTGTGTTTGAGTTAGTTTTGCAAACACAATACAGTTGCAGTTAGTTATCAATTCTTCAACATAAGGATAATTTTTATTTTTTCCATTGACATTTTTTTTCCAATTCTAGTTTTGGTCATATTATTTGTTTTATTTCACAAACAGTTCTGCACGCTCAAATGTTGATAAAACTGTTGCTTTAACCAATCAGATTTCGAGTAGGCGACACTAAGGCCTTCTTACCGGCGTAGAGATACGTCATCGCTTTCACTAACTATGATTGACTAGTTATAGAGTGGACTAGCCAGAGGTGCCAAACTGTATCTGGAGCGAGCTGCACTAGCAAATATATTTTTGTTTTGACTTAATAGCGGTTTTGTCAACCTGCAATTTCTCAAGGAGAAGAAATTGATTTGTTTGCAGATTTACAGTCAAGGCCATTTTCAAGGCGGACTTTACAAGAAATGCTGGATAGAATTAAGGAAGGTCAGACAAGTCTGAAGCAAGCAAGCCCGTCACAACCGGGAACGAATATTTTCAGCACTAAATCGAATAAAAACTTCGATGGCGATAGAAAAGAAGGAGGAAAGAAAGAAGGGTGGATATTGTGTACAGCTAAAAAGGATTTTTGGTGGGTAAAATATGGCTATATTCCTATATAATATTTAAATTGTATAAGGTTATTATTCATGCTTTTTTATGTGTCGCAGCTGTAGCTGCAGTAAAGGTGTTATAGTCAGTAAAGGTTTAAATATTTTTTGAGGGTTGGATTGATCAGACATATCACTGAAAGTGTTGGTTTGAAATTCATCGCCCGCCACTGGTATTATACATATAAGTGGTTAGATTAGATTTGAAAAAAATGGATAATTGGGAACCTGTTAATTTAACATTACCAATTATTTAGATAGCAATATTATAGATATCACAACATTCTTTTTACCAATTACTCAATCTCTGAACAAATTTCTTTCAAATCCATTTAAGTCTTCAGTCTTGATGCAGTATCAATTCTGCAGAACTGTGGAAGTAGAGGCTCTATCTGGAGTGCCCTTTCTCACTTGTCAGCTTAGAAAAAAAACATCTAAGTTGCCCCCCTACTAAGACTATGAAAAAAGTAAGATTTAAAGAACAAGTATATAATATTGGCAAGAGTATGGGGTGTCTTCATTCTGTATTGATTAAATGTTTTATCCTCCCTATGATATCTTATCTCTGTATAAACCACCAAATCAGCAAAATGTAAATTTGTCAAAAATACAGTAGTACCTCAGTCATTGAATTTACATCCTTAGAGCTTATCTACTCACCTTCTGGGACTGACACTGGGATAGATGGGTTAAAATGTGTGATATAAGATATATATAAGATCTTCCTGTTGGCTCTCAGTGGATGATAAATCCTATGGGAAAACGTGGCAAGCCTACAGTTAGTGAGTCTATCAAGGAGAAATTATCTCTGTTTGAGCTTGGGATGCTCGGAGACGGTGACTTACTATTAATGGCCAGTAGGGTGGGGGTGAGGTAGCGGTGTCAGATGATGTAAGGGGGAATAACTAGAAGAAGGTAGGATGAGAAGAAAGAGCTACAAATTACAAATTATGTGGTTGCTAATTGCATTTTTTGTAAATTATGACAGTGGCCTGGTGGGTGAGTGGTTAGTGTGTCGGCCTCACAGTTCAGGTTGTAGATTCGATCTCAGGTGGGTCTTCACTGTGTGGTGTTCTTCATGTTCTCCCTGGGTTTGTGTGGATTTTCTCTGAGTACTTCTGTTTTTTACCACAAGCCAGAAACGTGCAGAATAGGCTAATTGAACACTTTAAATTGCTCCTAGGTATGAGTGTGAACGTGAAAAATTGTACTTCTCCTGGAACCCTGCGATTGGATGGCCACCAATTCAGGATGTGTCCCCCGTCCCGTGCCCATAGTTAATTGGGATGGGATAGTTGGGAGAAAAAAAGTACTACAAATCCTAAACATGACCTTGATGTAATTTTGTACAAGTACATGTTGTTTGATGCTATTCGTGTAGACCATAGCACTCAGAATAGATTGCAGCTGTATCTCTTGCACTTCATTCAACTTTAAGGTGGTAAGATCTGCACACAAATTCAAAGTTGAAGCCGGAATCCGCCCTCTTGCTAAGGAAGCTCAAACATTCTGAACAAAGCTCAAATGCCCTTGTCTTGTATTACAATGTATGACATAATCAAGGTTGTGGCATTTATATTGGAGAATCTCTACTCATGACTTCAGGAAGGAAAGATCAAATGAAGAACAAGAGAACATTTGTGTTTCCAAGGTCAAGTTCCAGTATGACTGTTATGTTCACTACATACTAATTCAATGTAAAGTGCTGATTATAGCAACAGGGACAGCTCATTCTAAGACTTTGTTTTTTCAGTTGCTGATCAAATTTCTTCATGAGCGGCAACTATATTTAATTTCCCTGATATGTCCTCTCCTTGGAGACTTGTTTGTTTTTCTGAAACATCAGCAACGTGGCCCTCACTGTGCAGTCTAACATCCTGTTTGTTTCCAAGTGCTGAATCCAGACTTCCGTCAAGTGTTATTTATACCTGAATATTTTGTATTACTTATTATTTCTTTAAAATTATCCATTGCTTTATTTATTCTTCAGAGTCATTTTGAAAAATGTGCATGGCGGGCAAACACCTACTGCTACCCATTATCTCACAATTGCTGGTATATTTTTGGATTACGAGGTCTGCAATCTTAGGGCAGAGGTCTCCAAACCGGTCCTTGAGGGCCGCTGTGGGAGCAAGTTTTTGTTCCAACCAATCCAACACAAAGAGTTTAAACAATGAGGTTTCTGCTGTAAAAAATTGAAGCACCTGACTGCAATCCACTGATTGTACCTAAAAAATACCAGATTGGTGGAAAAAAATCCTCTTACAGGTTGGAATGTGGCCCTTTCTGTATTAGTTTGGGGACCACTTCTCTAGTTCTTTAGACACTTCTTCTCAAAAAAAAAGAAAGCCATCAGTGGAGTGTAAGCAAATCTTATTTTAAACTGATGTTTCTCCATTTTAAAGGGAGAAACAACACATTTATCATGTATGATGCTAGTAGAAAGAATCTTGTTTACCAATTAATTGTAATTGTTTTGATTTATGGCTTTAAAGCCATACGAGAAATTACTGTTCGGGAGGATAATACAGAGACCGAGAGGAAGTCTGGATGTATTCTCACTTATAAGTCTATTCACCATGTGCCTATTTGATTAAATGTCAATAATTGAATCAGATGTCTGCCTGCAGTATTTTAATAATTTAAGTATAATTATTAATGAACCTATCATATGGGGTGTAATTTTTGTGTTTAAAATTTTTTTCTGCATCATGGGAGCTCTAACAAATTTGCATAGTTAGTGTATAAGCTTTGACCAACTGTTTGAAATGTAGTCATTTAAGTCGTCTGACCCGTTAGTCTAAACAGTACTTGTGTGTTCTGACCCGTTAGTCTAAAAACTACTTGTTTGTTTTTGGACTGTAGCCGGGTTAACTGTTTATTTTATGACATGTCCTCATACATCACACATTTAATGCGAGTGAGCCCTCACAAGGAAGGGAGAGGAAAAATAACCATAAGATAATAAACTCAGGGAGCTACCAAAACCTATGGTAAGTTTGTTTCCAGACAAAAAAGTACTTTCAGAAAATGAATGAAAGAATGAATGAACGAACGAATGAACAAACAAACAAACAAACATGCAAACAAACAAACAAATGAATGTTTCTCTCTTGCCACAGGGCAGGAATTGAAACTGCAAACATATGAGGAGTATGAGTTTGAGGAAACTCAATTATGCCAGTAGTGCCCCCTTGTTTTTGTATGTGTACTATACCTCTAATCTAATCTAAATAGTCCCTGGCGTGAGCTTGATAAACCAATAATAAACCAGCTGTATCAAGAATTAAACCCCTTTGGCGCACTCTACTTATATTGATCAAATGTCATGCTTCATAGCTTTCATTCCATTTACTAGGAACGATAGAAAGAAACCGAAGAGGTGCTATGTCGACTCTCTGGTCCACCTCCTCCGATCATTGTGCAGAGAACCTTATCCAAGCATAAGATGAGGCCTTGTCAGTCACTCCTAAGAACTGTCAATGTACTGTTGCTCCCACAGACAATGACAACTACAGTCGAACGTTGTGATACGACCGCTCATCATACGACATTCTTGTCTAACGACGAAAATTTCGATCGAAAAATTCGCCCGAGATACGATCAAAATTTCGTGATGCGACCAAGCCAGGTGGCCATTGTCTTTTTGCATCTCTTTTCTGTAAAAAATATTTCTACGACCACTGGGCGGACTTTGCATTTCCCCACCGGCCCGCTTTTCCCCCCGCGTTGGTTACATTTACATACCGGGTAAACATTATTACTATGGATCGGCAGAGTTCTGCAAAGAAAAAGAGACCGTTGACAATGTTACTGAGCTCGCTAGGCAATACGAGAGGAATACAATGAAATTAGGGGAAGGACTCTTAAATTGTTCTTACTTGGATTTCGAAGAAGATGGCTATTGAATCAACCTCCGAGGATACTCGCGAATTGTTTTATCAGTTTTGCTCGGTTCACCTAATATGGAATTGTTTTGCCCGAATAGGGGCTTGCTTGTTTTTGAGTTCCGACCTTAATTGTTGTTTTGAATACCTGATATGCAACCCTTTGCGGGCTGGATTTTCGACGGAGCACCTGGATTCACGACGGTTGAAGACTAATCCAACTAAGCAAGACATCTGAAGGCATCTCTGGCGAGTCCAAATGAATATCTGCATGTTGCGACAGAGGCTCCAAATGCGCGAAAGGGGACGAAGACTTTAAAACCTTCTGAAATACTAGTCTCTGGCAGGTGACAAGAGTGTAAAACTATGAAATTAAGGGCATCGGTGTCCTGTACTCCGGAAAAGTACTTAAACTCCGATAGTGGGTCACGTGTGTAGTTCTGAAAAAATACAAAAAATAAAATGGAAAGATCACCTAAGAAAAAACAACGAAGGGCGGAAAAGGGAAAAAAAAGTTACTACCTAATTACGCACGAACTTACTACAAAATGGGGAAAATCAAAGAGCCTACTACAAAATGGGGAAAATCAAAGCGCTTCAAGGGTTAAATGTGGGTGGGTGTGGGTGGGTGTGGGTGGGTGGGTGTGGGTGGGTGTGTGTGTGTGTGTGTGTGTGTGTGTGTGCGTGGGTGGGTGGGTGGGTGTGCGTGTGCGTGTGCGTATACATAGACATATACATAGACAGATATATAGACAGATATATAGACAGATATATAGATATATATATATATATATATATATATATATATATATATATATATATATATATATATATATATATATATATATATATATATATATATATATATATATATATATATATATATATATATATATATATATATATATATATATATATATATATATATATATATATATATATATATATATATATGTATATATATATAAGAAATTAGTATTTTAGGTTATCGCAGGTGGTCTCGGTCCCCATTGACCGCGATAACCGAGGTCCTACTGTGATTCAGTTGAGTTACGAGAAAATTGACATATGAGCTCAGTCCCGAAACACATTAAGCTTGTACCTCGAGGTACCACCGTAACTCTATTTCCCCACATGGAAGTCAGACCCAGGGCTAGACAGGTTGGTGGTTGCTCCTGTCACCCAATCACAGGTCCAGCAGCTGATGGGATAAGCAAAGGCAGGTGCAGGTAATTAGTTATCAAGGACTATTAAGGCCCTCCGCCATAACTGTAACATTGGAAATGCCATACGTTTGAGTCACAGGGTGCATTGTAAAATTTACTGATAAACGTAATAAGCTCTAAAATCAGTTTAAATGATTTTCAGTTTGTTCATTAAATGAGCTACACGTGCTACTTCCTGTGGTTATGTGACTCAGATGCTACTCAGAAAACGGCCCCTTCCCCCGCCCACTAGAACCCCCTTTCAACCCCCCTCTCCCTCCTCAAGGAGAAAAGATGACCCCACACACACATTTGTATCTCCACCCACCTTGCTTTTCAACTATTGCCACATGTTCCTTCCCTCTTTCCAATGGATGTTTACTGTCCTTTCCTCCTTCATGTTTTGATCACCCTTTTCCCCCATGATGAGAATTTGTGTGGTTTGTGTGCACGTGCATGTGTTAGGCTCCATCTTGGGTCAGTAATCATAGAAGATAAAACATAGGCAGGAATAGACAAACTTGGCCACATCTTTAAGCCAGTTTGGCTTCAGCAGCCATTGCAGTCAACAAGCTATCTTTTAAAATGGAGTTCTAGAACCAAAGAGCAAAATGAATGAGCCTGTTAGGAAAGAGGGGAAAGGGCAAGAGGACATCAGTGGGGGATGGGTGCGCATGCAGTAATGGGTTAAACCCCCCCTCTAAATGTCCCTCCCACTGAGATGCTTAATAGGATTCTGTCTGGCTTGGGCTATAACACAATTCAAGAGCCTGGAGATGATGAGCGAAACACGTTTAAAATGATTTTTTGTTTTGAGTCCATATTTGAATTACAGTTACTTAATTTGAGGCTAGCATGAGGGTACTGCATACAAAGTTGGTGCCAGTGGATTAAAAAATATTGGAAAGGGAAACACTTTTTGACCTTCACCTTTAATAGAAAAATGTATAAAGTGTGGAAATATAGACCATTTCTTATCTAGGAGACCCCTTTTTTTAGAATTGTTGCTCAGTGCCCTTTCCGGTCTCCAGGTGGTGTCAATGTATGAAGAAGAACACCCCTGCTCACACCAACCCACACTACAGAACCTATATCCTCCTCTTCATCCACTTCCTGACTGCCTTGTGTGGCAAAGATGTGGGATGGCGTGGGGGATGGGCATGGAGTAGTTGGGGAAGATGGAAAGGAATGAAGCAAATAGAGTATGAGATGGAGAATGAATGGGGTTGCATGCCAAGTGCTAATATACTGGGAAAAACATTGGTCTTATTGAGGAAAGAAACCTTCCCAAATTAAGACCAAACCCATTTGCCATTCCACAATCAACCACATTACACATGGATATAACATTCTTTAAATAGACTATGCCCACAGTATAATGGATTAAAAAGCAGATGTGCTTTGAGAGTTTTCTGTTCTAATTACCTTTTAACCAGAGTATTTTTAGCTACATATGGTTGTGTAATTTCCATTATAGACCCTATTGTAAGTCTCAGCATGATGTTTGTTTAGGACACTGTCTTAAGATTTAATTTACACATTGCTATTTTCGTAAATGTAATTTATTCACCAAAAATCCTTCCTTTCCTTACGAAGATTTAGACGACTCTGTCGTACAGATTATGCCTATGTTCTCGGAATGGAAAATTCCTAAATGTGCCCCAAAAAAGGTTTTATAAAAAAAATCCTATTTTTCTTCACCAGTGAGTGACAGACACTGGTACGTAATCTTGTAACATTACCACTTTTTTACTCCTAAAATTTATTTAATCTCCTAACATTATGCGAAGAGCAGTTTGTGCTCACACAGACTTTATGTTGACAAAAGTTGAAGCCAAACAACCTCCGGTTCACGTTACAGAATAATAAACAACAAAATGACTGTTTTATGATTTGAATCATATATTATTTAATGTTTGTCATTATTTTTTTATTTAAACATTGGAATACAGTAATACCTTGACATACGAGTGCACCAACTTATGAGGAATTTGAGATCCCAGTAAAATTCCGAGCAAATATTTAACTTGAGTTTTTTCATTGAAATATCCTGTTTTTCTTTTTTTTCAGAAAGTGGGAACAAATTAATTTGTATTTCTACAAGAAACTGTGATTTCAGATACAATAAATCGACATACGAGCTCGGTCCCGGAATGCATTAAGCTTGTATCTCAAGTTATTACTGTAGTTTAATATTAATCTCGTAATACTCTGATTTTCCTCTCTGAATATTACAAAATGTGTTAGGAGTAGTCTGCTATTGTTTTTCCCTTCGCCTTTTCCCGACTATCGTTTGTCCCTCCTGCCTTGCCATTATGTTCGCGTAGCTGCGCGTTTTTTGAAATGAGTCCCTGATGTGTCTGAGTTTAATGTCATTGTCGGATCGTCTGCCTAAATTCCCTACCATGCATCCACGTTACCTTGTTCCTCGATTCGGTCCGGTTTGGTTTCATGTTTCTTTTCATAAGTCTTTGTTATTTTGTAAGGTCCCTGCTAGGTCTGAAAATACAACTTCAGGAGCAGGCTAAGAAAGAGTGAGATCAATTTAAATAGAAAATAGGTTTATTACCAGACTGCAAAGCGGACAGTGAGAGTTCCTACAGTGGGGTCCTGTTCAACGCGATGTTCCTGCAACTCTAGTCGAATGACCAGTGAGTGTGTCTTAAATACAGGCAAAACTGACAGTTGTCACTAGGACTTTGGACAAATACGTTTCAGTCATTTGCAGGGCAAAAATTAATTGATCGGTGTCGGACAGTTGAGTATTTGTGGTGACATGTCAGCCCAATCACAAGACTAGGATTGATTATTCAGTCAGACAGTTGGGTGTTTATGCTGATGTGACAGGGTGAAGTAAGTGAAGTTATAAATGAGTGCAGGTGTTAAGGTAAAAATGGACTCACGCAGCTATGACGCGCGAAGCACGCAGATATGCCGCGCGAAGCGTGCGCAAAGCACGCACCGATGACGTAATGGGTACGCGCGAAACACGCAGCGATTACGTAATGGTCGTAGACCTGTGTATAGAATAAAAGCCGGGTTGTCAGACACTTCACTAAGTTGGCTTGAACATCAACAAAGGACCTGTCTGATTATTTCCCCCGTCTTTTAAAGGCAAATACAGTTACCCCGTAAATTCAGGGGTACAACATTTTTGGAGGCACCGCTGGGATTGCTGCTTAGATGACCAGTATTCACAACCTGATTAATGAATGCTGAGCCAGCAAAACCTAAACTACAACCAGGAACAAGACAGTGAGGAGAGGCGTTGCGGTGAAGAGGAACTTGAAGTTGGCAGAGTACTCGTCATCTGAGGCCAGTAGAGATCATCAGAGAGACGGTAAAAACGTGCCAGTTCAGTGTTCACTTTTGCACCATAAACCAAACTCCTACAGTGTTGAGGAAATGGAAATGGAACGGGAGCAGTTATACCTAGAGGTAGAAGAAATGTTGAACAAGCTAACAGTTAAAGACCTGTTAGAAATTTGTGATTTTCTGAACATAGGGAGTCCGAGACGCACATCACAACTTAGATTGTGTAGTCACATTAATAACCACCTGGAAAGAAACAAACTCAAAGACGAGGATCAAGGTATGTCTGAGTTGTTAAAATTAAAAGAGGGGATAAGGATGTTGTATGAAGACAGAAGACTGGGGTGGCATAGACTTTTTGGGGCAAAGCAGGCAATAAATAGTGAACACTTGGCCTTTCTTGAGCGTGAAAAAATTCTCAAGAAGGACCTTGAATCCCTCAAACAAGAACAAGCTAAGCAAAGAAGAGATTTGTTGGAGCAGCTCTCTGCTAAAACTGAAGCTATGGAAAACTACAAAGCTGAGAGAGAAAATCTGCGGTGCGAAAATGTAGAGCTGAAGAACCAGCTTGACAAAACAGTTGGCTGTGTAGCAAAGGCAGCAGCAGATGTGGAGGCAAAATAATTGAAACTTTTATCTTATGAAGAGGAAATAGCCCAACAGAAAAACTCTTGGCGCTAGAAAACTTGCATACTGATGAAATCGTCCAATCTAAAGATCACATCATCAAAAGACTGGAGGAGGACATATCGCAACAGAGAGAAGCCTTTCAGAAAAAGATTGACCATCTTGAACTTCAGTTTGAACAAGCTAAGCAGCAGAGAACTGATGAGATTAGAATACTACAAGAAGAGCAAAAGGCTCTGGAGAAACAGGAGGACATGCTTGTTGTGGAGAAGGAGAAACTTTTTCAGACCAAGCAAGCAAAAGAAAGTCAAAAGGCAAAAGGACAAATGAAACTGAACCAGAACCAACTGGGACCCTTTGTCATCAAAATCTAATTTGAACAACCACTTCTGACTTACCTGTTACACCTATATTGAGCATAGACTTGACTGACATACCTTTAGGGAAACTTGCTGCAGGAGACACACGTGAAAGTGATTGTAATGCAGAAAAACAAATTGAGGCAGCCGTCTTAAAACTACATGATGGAGTTAGGCCAGAAAGAGGTAAAGGGCGTTCCAGAAAGAAACAGCAGCCGGCATCTCATCAGGAGTCAGACAAAGAAAGCGATGACGAAGATGACTTCCACTATGAGCTCCGCCAGCTAAATGAGAGAGGTATCCAAGAGATGGAGCCGGAGCACAGACCACTGCCAGTGGACCAGAGACACGAAGTGAGGGGCCCTGCTTCCGGACCAGTACAAGTAGAAGAGGACCATCAGCTGGAGGACCTGCCTGGTGAGGGAGGAAACCCTCCTCTTGAAGGTCCTAGTGATGATCAGTTATCAGAGACCTCCCCGCCAACCGCCGTGACGGAACCTGAGGCGCTGACTGACGAACGGCTGAGAAGGGAGAGACACCCACCACGACGCACGACCTATGACCATCTTGGTATCCCCTCCTGTTATAGTACCCAGTCACCGCAGGAGCGGCTAACTGTTTACCCTGCACCAGGAGTGGCCCCTTGGTTAGTACACCTGCATCCATATTACCTGCAGCCACCCTTTATGTATGGAGTCCAACAAGCTTGAGCCTACAAGGGCGACGTGCATGATGCGGGCATGGACTGTCATGGACTGTCATGGACTGTCATGGACTGTCATGGACTGTCATGGACTGTTATGGACTGTTATGGACTGTGATTGCAGTGCCCATCCAGTAAAACGTGGACCGTACGAGTTGAGGATTATATTTGAACAGTGGCCCGTGCCGCCTGTACTATAATGAGCATCGGCTCACCGAAGTGGAAATGTTTGGGAGCATATTAATGTCGGGACGACATTTGTTTTTGTGGGGGAGAGTGTGACAGGGTGAAGTAAGTGAAGTTATAAATGAGTGCAGGTGTTAAGGTAAAAATGGACTCACGCAGCTATGACGCGCGAAGCACGCAGATATGACGCGCGAAGCGTGCGCAAAGCACGCAGCGATGGCGTAATGGGTACGCGCGAAACACGCAGCGATTACGTAATGGTCGTAGACCTGTGTATAGAATAAAAGCGGGGTTGTCAGACACTTCACTAAGTTGGCTTGGACATCAACAAAGGACCTGTCTGATTATTTCCCCCGTCTTTTAAAGGTATGTTGCTTTGTTTTGAAGATCGATTGAGTGTGGGATTTGCAAGAGACAATAGTTAGCATGTGAGAGAGGACGTAATGCTTAGTGATGGTTGTTTACTTTTTTTATGTGTGTGCGTGAATGTGCGAGTCTCGGGTGTATTATTTACAGCAAGCTACCTTCGGCCGCCGTTATAACGGTAGCATGATAGTATGCAGTATATGACGGCCGGAACAAAAGGTAACAAGTTACAATACTCATAAGTTATAATCGTTTATGCAACAAGTACATTGTTTTGGATTATAACGGGTTGTTAATATATTAATATGTATATATTCGGGTGTTATTGTATATTATGTTTTGTGTGAATTGCTTTGATATAACTAAAGTTGGCTTGAACATCAACAAAGGACCTCTCTGATTATTTCCCCCGTCTTTTAAAGGCAAATACACTACCCCGTAAATTCAGGGGTACAACACTGACATGTCAGCCATAAGGATGACTACGATGCTGTTATACTCACAAAAACTAATACAATATGAACAAGCAATTGCAAAGAGACTTTGTCTTACCTTACAGTCCCTCCTAAGTTATTCAAGTTTTGGTTATGAGCACTATTTGCCTCGTCCTCACCTGCTTCTCCGTGATTCGGTCATAATTCCCCGTACTTCGCCTCGACCTCTCCCGTGGACATAACAATATGACTTCTGGTAATTTGCACATTGGTTGTGAAACAATGGGTTAGAAGACTGAAAGTGGCGGGCAAATCCTTTTTCTGGTTCGGACAGGCTTGCTGGGGATAGATTTCTGACCCTGGCAACAAATTATGGCTAAACTGTGATTGGTAAATGCTTGAATTTGAAAACACAACCTGGAAGCAGCAGAATCAGGGAATAAGCAATGTAAGGAAACTGAGAGATAATTTGGAATTATTTAAGAAATATTCATAGACGTAATATAATTGACACCAATCTATGATTCAGATATTTTTAAGGCCAGTTCAGAAGGCCCTGAAGGCCCTCACGGCGCACCACTAACCTGGACTGGCAGTGATTTAGATAAATTGTCATTTTGGTTGTGTTGGGTTTCAATTGGTATTTACATACATTCATTCATTCATTTTCTAAACCGCACGGCACAAGGAGACAGACAACCATTCACATTCACACTCATACCTAAGGGCAATTCAAAGTACCCAATAAGCCTACCATACATTTTTTTGGAATGGGGGAAGAAACCAGAGTACCTGGATAAAAACCATGCAAGCCTTAGGAGAACATGTAAACTCCACACAGGTGGTCCAACCTGGATTTGATCCCAGGACCCCAGAGCTGTGAAGCCGACACACTAACCACTCACCACCCGAAATACAATCTAAAAATGCCTGGCTACCAATTCAGGGTATCCATCGCCGAATGCCCATGGTTGGCTTTTATAGGCTCCAGCACCGACAATGACCCTTGTGAAGATAAGAAGTGTGGAAAATTAATGAATCTATAAATATTACTATTTCTGAATGTGTGTGTGAGTGTGTAAGTCAATGTGTTTGTCCATTAACTTCGGATAAAATGGAAAAAGCACCGTACATCCAATTTTAATGCAATTCTGAACAAAAAAATGCAAATGTATGGCTGTAGAATGTTACAGCGCTCGATTTTTTTAATTTGGGCTGCAGTTTTTCCAAAAATATTTTTTTCTAACTGGGATTTGCATTTTTAAGCATCATGAAGACGCAAACATCAATAGCAATAGGTGCACGTAGTAGCTAAGAATCAATAAAAACTCTCGATTTTGGACTTTGATTGGACACTCTAAATTACCTCCACGTGTGATTGTGAGAGTGCATGGTTGTCCATCCCTGGAGTCAGCTGGGATAGGCTCCAGCAGCCCCCGTTATCCTAATGAGGATAAAGCGGTACAGAAAATGAGGTGAGATTTTGGACACTCAAGTCCATTCTCTAAAAAAACCTATTACTAAGTTTGGAAAGTTTTAGGGCTGTATTTTACATCTTAAAAGCAGTTACCCCAATTGGTGCTTCAGGTCCGGGTGAAGATCAAGTGTTGGTTTTCATTTCAACTCTTTAAAAAAAAAAAAGCAATTCATCCAGGTATGGTCAGCAAGTTTTAGGGTAGCCTTCTACAACTTTGATTAAATTTTTCCGGTACACACAAACCAGCCTGACCAATAATTATCTGCTATTCCATAGCACAATACGGAGATGAGCATTGCATGCATGTGTTATTCCAAGTTATCTGTACGCAGAGCTAAAAATCGATAAAAATACACAATTTTGGATCGAAAGTGGAGAGGCTTTGTTGCCCAAGCAGGTGGGACCGGCAAAGCCGACGCCGTCTGCTTGTAAATAATGTAAAAAAAATGTTTTTTTGAACGAGAAAAAATCACACAGAGATAGGGAATTTCCTTCATTTTATACATACAATACTTATTACAATACTACTAATCTACCCCCTATATAGAATAGGACAAAAAAATGATAATGTACCGTCTGCTAATTATTAAAAACAGGAAATAAACTGTCAGTGTTGGTTGTTTTTGTAATTTTATTACAAGATTTATTTTTTACCTAAAATAAGTATTATCACAGTATCAGCGGCCCGGTAGCTGAGTGATTAGCAAGTCGATCTTCCAGTTCCTGGGTTCAAATACAGGTCAGTCCATCAGTGTAGAGTTTGAATGTTCTGCGGTGGGTTTTCTCTGTGTACTCCAGTGACCTCCTATATTTTAAAGATATGCATGTTAGGATGGTTGGACACTCTAAGTTGCTCCCAGGTATGAGAGTGAACGTAAATGGTTGTCTGTCTACTCGTGCCCCACGATTGGCTGGCTACCAATTCACCCTGAATTTTATGTTATTCGGAACATCAGTGCCACCCAATTCAGCGCCAAAGTAGTGCCCTGACTTCAATACATTGTTCATCTTGAGATTTTCAGCGTGAATTTGGATATGACTATTCTGCTGAATGTCTCTTGAGACAGTCAAGCTTCCATTTATATGCAATATTTTTCCAACGGAAAACTCTCTTACAACTTTAGCTTTGCTGCATGTTTGGCATGGTAGAACTTTCTTTTAATTTGTGTTTATTTATTTAATAAGGGACAGCACATATTATCCTCTTTAGAGTCACAGGGGGTTCTGGAGCCAATCCCATCTGTCTCCGGGTCAGAGGCGGGGGACCCCTGAATCGGTGGCCAGCCGATCGCAGGGCACAAGGAGATGGACAACCATGCACACATACCCATACCTAGGGGAAATGTAGTGTCCAATCAGCCTACTATGCATGTTTTTGGAAAGTAGGAGGAAACTGAAGTACCTGGAGGAAACCCACGCAGGCTGGGGGAGAACATAAAAACGCCACACAGATGGACATGACCTGGATTTGAACCCAGGACCCCGGGGCTGTGAGGCTGACGGGCTAACCACTCCCTCCACTGAGCCGCCACAGCAATAATTCAGAAAAATGCATATACATATGTAAAGGCCACAAAACTAAGTGAAAACATGTTTTGGGTTAAATCATATTAAGCATCTGTATAAAACACTGTACCGCCAATATAAAAATGACAATAATGCAGAAAGAAAGAAATCTAAAACATAGAAAAACTAATGACCAAATATTATTTAATTTAATACATTTTATGCAGAAGAATACGCAGGGAAAAATATCTAGCCAGTACAATTCATCTCATCTCATTTTCTGAACTGCTTTACCCTCACTATGGTTGCTGGAGCCTATCCCAGCAGACTTCGGCCCAGAGGCAGGGGACACCCTGAATTGGTGGCCAGCCAATCACAGGTCACAAGGAGACAAACAACCATTCACCCCCACACTCATACTTAGGGGCAATTTAAAGTGTCCAATCAGCCTACCATGCATGTTTGCAAATGTGGGTGTGAAACCGGAGTGCCTGGAGAAAACCCACGCAGGCCCAGGGAGAACATACAAACTCCACAGAGGTCGACTGAACGGGATTTGAACCCAGGTTCCTGACTGTGAGACCTAGGTGCTAACCACTCAACCGCCTGCGCCCCCCTTAATTGAAATACTATGTTCATTCAAATTAAATATCGCCAGAGTTGCAAAAGACAGAGGTAAAAGGATGTATTTTTTATCTGAGATTTTACATTATCAGGTAAAAGGATGTATTTTTTATCTGAGATTTTACATTATCTTAATACCATTTTGGGAGGGACTCCAGACTTATTTTTCATTTAGAAATGTATTTTCAAGAATTATTTTACTTTATTTGTAAATGGTAAAAAAACAACAAAATATACTCAGAAACGGCATGATTATTTTGTAAGTGGGTCATTTAACATTTGGGACTAAACGCCCACTGATTTTGGAATGGCCCTGGCACATCATTTTTTACCCTCCACTCAATTATACTATTTACACACAGACATTGTTCCCTGTAGTTCGCATGCGTGGCGCAAGTTGTACGCATCCATTTTAGTCGAAGACTGGCGTGCTGAGGGAGAAGGGGGGTGAATGGGGGTTGAGCCCATCGAGTGCCGTTGGTGGCCCATTTATCATATCTCCGCCCTACAGTCCTCCTGCTCCCATGAGGGCGGCTCTTTATATCACCCCAAAATCCTCCTAACTGGCGCCTTTTCCCCTTTTATCTGCAGGAGAGGAGACGCGCATTCTACTTGGACCGCGTTGGATTAAACCTCGTATTCTACTGGTGAGAAAAACACGTTCTATGTTCAAATATCAACAAAAACAGCACCTTCCTGAATGCAGTTGCTTTTAATGCTTTGCTTGGATTTAAAGGGGGCGGGCTGCGTACTTGTGAGTCGACTCAACACGACGCTTTGTAGTAGGTCGGTACATGGCTCTCTAACCGGGTAAAGCGCCTAGTTTTAAGGGGCATATTTCGTTTTGGAATTCGGGCTGGGTTTTAAACAGGTGAGTGCACATTTTGCACCCGAAAGAGAATTTAAAGAGTATAGTTCGAGCCCCAGTGAGAGGAGGCGATATGCTTTCAATGAGAACCCGCCTATTGTTGATGTTTGCCCGCCGCTTAACACGAAACGCGCCTCGTTAGCTAGGTCGCATTTTTGAACGAGATGAATTGATATTTTCCACACGTTTAAGAACGGCACGCTGTAATAAAATGTAGATAAAGCTCTGATTTATGTATGTGCCCAGTGGGGTGCATATACTGAATGCATGGGATGCTTTTGGTATGTGAACGCACCGTGAGGCCTGCTGCTCCTGGCTGCACTATTCAAGCCGGTTAGACTGAGATCCGTGCGTATGAGCGTGCACATGGGCCCGAAATAGAGCCACAGGCAACCGTAGGTTTCAGAACTAGAGGCGTTGTGGCTTTGCGCCTTTTTCGCCCATGAACCAACCCCCCCCCCCCCCCCCCCCCCCCCCCCATACTAAACCCCCCCACCCACTAGCCCCCCCCCCCCTCCACCCAGGAGGCCACCCCCTCCACCCACTAGCCACCCCCTCCACCCACTACACATCCCCTCCACTCACTACGCATCCCCTCCACTCACTACCCATCCCTCCACTCACTACCCTTCCCCCATGTAAGTGAAACCAGCGCGTTGTCTTTCAAGGGGCTTTGACCATGTGTGGTTTTATTTCCTAGGTGTGAGAAGTAATCATGAGCGACAAAGGAACAGTGTCGTCTAAGGAGAAGGAGACAGAGAAGAGGGGTCGTGGAAGACCCCGCAAGCTTCCTCAGGTAAAAAAAAAATCCTTCAGGTGCACTTTTTTCAGTATCAACTGTGCGTGACTCACCAGTTTTGGGAGTGCCATCCTATCCAACCATTGCAATGTGATATTCCCGTCTTTTAATGTATTGCTGTAGGATAGCTCATTATAACATCATTCTTAATAATACTATTGATACATTGACTCCCGCTGACAGTTAGACATCCAAACCTTTGGAATTGGGAAGGTTGCCAACAAATGACCATGGCTGGGATAGCAAGAAGTGACAAATTTCTTTAAATTCACATCGGCTCGATAAAATAGCCGAATTGCCTAATCAGTTTTAATGCACTCAGACCCACCTTTGCTCCTATTGCACCGGCAGACATGCCATTCTGCAGTTTGCCGAATTGTTTTGGTGGCTATGAGCCGCAACAATGAATAAGAAACAAGAAATCCACCAATGTGGGTTTGCACTGTAGGGTAATTGGTCAAAATGTATTCATTAATTTATTGCTTGCGCAATTTCTTTCTTTTTTTATGGCGCTGACTTACAGTTTAGTAAAATTATAGGTGTCTGTATTCTGGTGTACAGTGGCACCTTGAGATACGAGCTTAATGTGTTCCGGGACTGGGCTCGTAAGTCTATTTACTCGTATTTCAAATCAACGTTTCCCATAGAAATGAACTACTGTATTTTCACGACTATTCGGCACATCGTATTTTTAGCCGCAGTGTCAATAACGTGTGCTAATTCTGTTATTTACACACACAAAGGACGCACCGTTCTTTTAGACGCAGCCAGGCATGGCGTATATATATCATTTATGGATGAATAGCAAACCGTAATAGCGCTGTCTGCGGAAGCAGCCCCAGACGCTATTTCCGGTGCACAGTGAATGCTGGGATATATTGGATTGGATAACTTTATTGATTCCGTATTCGGGAAATTTCATTGTCACCGTAAGCAAAAGGGTGAGGATTCAGAAATACGAAAGGTATTTTAGACAAAAGGTCCCATAGTCCTTTTATCAATGCACCCAGGTTGACGGCTGACGGCTTTGCACTGATAGTATCAATATACTACAACGGCGAACATGCTAGTTTTGTGCTACATGAAAAAACATAAAAACACGTTTTTTAAAAAGGCAACGGAAGCAAAACTCTTTACAATACTCGCATCATCATCACCCACAAAACCATCAAAGTCCTCATTTTCGGTGTCCAAATTGAACAATTGTCCATCGAAAATGCCGAGTTTAATACGTACGTCCAGACAGTCACAATCGATTCGCAAATAGTAGCTAGCTGGTAGCTAGCATGACTTTTCCAACGGTGCTTTTCATGCTTCGTCAAGCTGTATTGTTGTTGATGTACATAGGCCACAATCCATTGGGTCTATTGACAAAATAACTACTTCATATGCATTCACTGCACAGTACTATGTCTAAGGGAAAATAGTAGAGTCGGTTTACCCTATCGACTGATTTGTTTTATTTTATCCTGGTAACAATTTTAGTATTGGTTCATATATAAAGCGCACTGGATTATAAGGTGCCCTGTCTATTTTGGAGAGAAAATTTGACTTATGTGCGCCTTATAGTTGTGAAAATACGATAAAAAGAAATTAATTTGTTCCAACCCTCTGGTGACAACAAAAAACAGGATATTGGAATAGAATTTTTTTCAACAGTTTTATTTTGATTTCTATTAACAGAGTAAAAAATAAATACAGTGGTACCTCAATATACAAGCTTAATTTGTTCCGGGACTGAGCTCGTATGTCGATATTCTCGTAGCTCGAATGAACGTTTCCCATTGAAATGAACTAAAAACAAACTTATATGTTCCAGCCCTCTGAGAAAGCACCAAAAACAGGATATTGGATAGGGAAATGTGTTTTATTTCTTCTAATTCGCCACCTTTTAACAAAGTAACACATAATTAGTGGTTTATATTACTAAAATGTGTTTAATAGAACTAAAACTAGACAGATTTTGCGGAGGGTAGAGAGAGAGAGGGCCAAGATGGCGCCATCACGCGGAAGCCAGTGACAGTAGCTCTGTCCACGCTTATTTGTTTTTTATTGTTTTACAGCCCTTTTCTCTTTTTTTAAATTACATTTGAATATTTCTTAATACAATCAAACCTTGTGATATGACCGCTCGTCATACGACATTCTTGTCTTGTGATGAAAATATTGATCAAATAATTTGACCGAGATACGATCAAAATTTTGTGATGCGATCTAGCCAGGTGGCCATGGCACTGTCTTTTTTTTCATCTCTTTCGTATATAAAATATTTGTACGACCACTGGGCGGAATGTGCATATCCCTACCCACCCGCTTTTCCCCCCGCGTTGGTTACAGTTACATACCAGGTAAACAATATTACTATGTAATTTATTTTCTAATTTTACATCTATTAAATACATTTTACTACTATTAAACTACTTTGTCAATATATGGCGAATTAGAAGAAACAAAACCTTTTTTTCCAATCCAATATCCTGTTTTTTTGTGTTTTTTCAAAGGGTTGGGACAAATTAATTTGTTTTCAATTCATTTTAATGGGAAACGTCTGCTTGAGTTACGATATGCTTGTCATACGATCAAAGCCTCGGAACGGATTACGATCGTAAGTCGGGGTACCACTGTATATGACACAAATATTGAATGTCACATCAAAGTTTATGAGTTCCCTGCCCTCACGACCATAAATGTTTTCATCTTTTTGTCGGTGAATCTCGGTCTCACTAAAAAGAAAAAAGAAAAAGACTATAGTGAAGAAGACAGGCACAAATGTAATAAACAAGCTACAGTCATAACCACTAATACGTAAATATACATAGCATTATTCAGTATTTGCTTTTATTATTTTCTGTCCTCTAATGGAATATAGAATGTGCTGTCATTACTTTCAAGTTTCAACCTGTTTATATATGAACATTATTCATTAGTGATAAATGAGCAATACCTAGGGGTGGCATTGCAAGGACATAGTGATTTTGCTCATTGATTTCGCCTTCTCCTCCATCATTGGTTGCACTGACTCTGACCCAGTACGTATCCATTGCCCCTAGGCTTTTAGCAGTGTAGGTGGTTGTAATGGTGAAGATTCGGGACCTATCACTGTGCATTCCTTTTTTCATCAAAATATCCTTTAGCTTTATCCTGTATGTCAGGTTTATCCTGAGGCTTGGTCCAGGTCAAGACAAAGTGGTCTTAAGACGTTTCTACTACTTTTAAGCCAATAACTTTACCAGGGGGTTCTGGGGATGAAACATATTAATCTAGTTTAACCAAAACAAATATAAGAGTAACATGAACTTGAATTATATTCATTTCAATTGACAAACTTGCAAAAACAAAGTCACATGTTGGTTACATTTACACACCAGGTAAACAATATTACTATGGGCAAAGTTCTGCAAAGAAAAGCCGACGGTTGTCAATGGACACGAAACGCGATAATTGATTTCCACTTCCATTTCCACCATCCTTAGCAACAAGATATTTGCTTTGATTATCGCAGAGGAAAGTTACACGCCTCAGCAAATTTTCAACTGCGATGAAACTGGTCTTTTTTTTGGAAAAAGATGCCCAGGGGGACATTCATCGTGGTCTAGGAGAAGGCATTACCGAGACACAAACCCATGAAGGACCGCACAACACTAGCGTTGTGTGCTAATGCGAGCGGTGACTATAAAATTAAGCCGCTACTAGTGTACAATGTGGAGAACACTCGTGCCTTTAAGAGACACAACAACATCAAGAACGAAAACCTAAAAGTGATGTGGTGCGCTAATTCTATGGCTTGGATTATGCGTATTGTGTTGATATTTGTATGCGTCATTATCGAAATATTTTGAAGGGGAGGCAAAAACAATCAACTCTTGATGCGTCCGTTTTGAAGACTGGCAAAACGTCCGGTTGGGGTCAACTCGTAGAACTAAGGTAAAAAAAAAAAGATTAAAACTGAATTAGAATTCAGTTTTGTGGGAAGTTACATTAAAAGTTGTCTGTATATAGTTATCCAAGTTATTTTAATTTGTTTGTTCGTTTATGAGTGGGTTGTTACCATGGATAAAGTCCCCCCGAACAGCCCTGACCTCTGCCTCCCTCATTGTCTCTTCCCTCTGCGATATACGTCTGATTTTACATCTATTAGACACATTTCATTAGTGTTAAACCACTCGTTATTTATTACTTTGTCAATATATGGTGAATTAGAAGAAATAATACCTTTTTTTCTCTCCAATCCACTATCCTGTTTTTTGTGTTCATTCAGAGGGTTGGAACAAATTAATTTGTTTTCAATTCATTTAAATGGAAAACGTCCACTTGAGTTACGATATGCCTGATCACAGTCTCGGAACAGATTGCGATCGTAAGTCGAGGTACATATTTTTAAAGTGAAATGTCGAGTTGGCCCAACCTTGATCTAACCGTACACTAAACTTAATTCAATTTTTTTTCTACATTTTTTTTTTTACCTTCCTTCTCCCAACCGGGTTGGCTGTTTGCCCCGCCTCCCCCTGACTTTCACTATCGATGGGCTTTTTTTTTTTGCTTTTGTATTCCCTTCAAAATAGTCCGAAAATGATGCACAAAAATGTCCTCACAATAAAATACCGCACAACCACTTTCCAACGAGAAGTAATATATAGTCTTCATGCTAATGATCGCTACGCTATTCGTGCTGAGTGACAGGAAAAAAACACTGAAAAAATGCTACGCCCCGCCCAGTGCTCGTAGATATCTGCAATACACGAAAGAGATGCGGCAAAAAAGACAGTGCGCTAACATCATAAACAGTCTCATGTCTTGGCCACCTGAGAGATACTTATTTGCTCAAAATTTTACTCGTATCTCGAAATGCTCGTATGTCGAATGTACCACTGTAGTTGTCATGGTGTTTAGTACTGCTAAAATGATTTCGCAGAGGGGAGAAAGAGACTTTTTGCACGGCAACATGCTCGTAATAGATTTAAATGAACTTTGATCATAATACAGACACTCAAAAGTAAATTTAATCTAACCTTACACTAAACTTAATTCTAATTTTGTTTTACATTTTTATACCTTCTCCCGGTTGGCTCTATTTGCCCCACCACCACCCCGACTTTCAGCTTCAGTTTTTAAAAGGAACCTATCGAGGGTTGTTTACTTTTGTCTTCCCTTCAAAATACTCAGAGAAAAATCCGCCACGCGCACACACTGGACCGACTATTGGGGGGGGGGGGGGGGGGGGGCGATTAAATGCAACTCTTCGCCCAGTGCTTGTAGATACATTTACAGGAGGGAGTTGCGGTGAGAAAGATGCATGATGTTCTCATAACAGCCTATCGCGTCGGCTGTATGCTCGTATATCAAAATTTGTCTTGTATCTCAAGGTAAATATTTGCTCAAAATTTTACTTGTATCTCAAATTGATCATATGTTGGGGCACTCGCATGTCAAGTTATTATTGGATTTACTCTACAGTGCAATCATGAGCAGAATGTTAAAAAAAACACTGGAGTTTTCAGATTTTTTGGCTAACATGAGTGTCTTGATTCTAAGGAGCCCAGCGAATCCCCGACTGCAAAGAAGCCGAGAGGGCGGCCCAAGGGAAGCAAAAACAAAACCACCACCAAGGGCAAAGTAAGTCCATGATGTCTGAGTTCATCGCGTCAAATAACTGAAATGCAATGATTGGGATAAGTCCTAACTAAGGTTACTGGATCAGAAAGACAATCTCTATCCCAATCACAAAAAAATTCCATGCAGGTCAATAAAATTTGGTCAAATTACAATGTCCTGTTTTATATAAAATGGTATCCTTTGACCACTTCATATTTCTGCATAACCAGTAGAAAGTTAAAAATGGGTCACAACCTATAGTAGAAATGCATACATACGTACGTACGTACGTACATAAGTATTCTATCTCTCTCTATCTCTATCTCTATTATTTCTCTATTATTTATTTCCTATTTAACTGCCTCAAAATTTACACCATCGCTACGGTTTCCGCCATCTTGATTCAACTGCTAAATTGGAAGAATTCGGTAACACAAATGCATTCTGATGAATGACTTCATCGCATATCGATTTTGCGGGAATTGCATTCACTCTGGAAATAGGACTAGGGTACTTCTCAAATGGCATTGGCGGAGGTTGGCAGCTCTGCATCTGAATGAGTGCTTTATATATTAGTGGTTGATTTTTTTTAATCAAGATTATCGCATATTAGCATTAATTTACGAGACAATATATTCCTTACTTAAATTGGTCATTACGACTGGCCTAAAATTAGTCCAAATTTGATTCGGCCGTCCAATGCCTTTCTCTCGCCCAAAATAGCCCAAGTGACCTAACCACATGGTTATAACACAACATAATAGCACCAGCCAAACCCTGAAGAACGCATTTTCCTTGGTATTCCATGGCTTTCATCATTGATGTCCTACAGTTCCTGTCAAAAATAGCATAGTGCAACTGCATAGTGATGCTCAGTGTAGTTATTGTTCTTCATCAGCATGTCATGCGCAAAGTGACATGGGTGCAGACATTCATGCTGTTTCCACATTACCAGCAAACACTCCACTCAACGCACAGTCCTAGTTCTTCCCAGCCTGTTGTCTTCATAGCAACAACTGATTTTTGTCCATCACTCTGAACCCACCATGCGCATTGTCCTCACTGCTACTTTACATATGAGGGGTAAGGCAAATATTTATATTTTACTCAAGTTTGTGATATGGGTTCAGCGACTAAGGCCATTTGATTAAGTGTATAGGCCAGGGGTGGGCAAACTTTTCGGCCCAGGGGCCACATTGACTTAAAAAAATTGACGGATGGGCCGGGTCTGCACAAGATAAGATACATATAAAAAAGCTGCATCCATTAACAGTACATATGAAACAGAAACAGAAAAAAAGGACTTAAGTACTAACATACTCATCACTCATAATTAAAGTATATAGTAAAAAGTAAAGTAAAAAGGAATGTATTAAGAAATATTAAAATGTAATTTAAAAAAAATAGAGGGGCTGTAAAACAAGAAAAACAAATAAAAGTGGACAGAGCTACTGCCACTAGCATCCGCGTGACTGCGCCATCTTGGGGGAAAAAAACATTTGGACAACGTCGGCAGGCCGGATTAAAATCCCTAGCGGGCCGTAGTTTGCCCATGTCTGGTATAGGCCATTGGTTTAGGCCTCTGCTCATTTCCACCAGAAGTTTCTGAGCCGTGGGCCAGGTAGCCAGCGAACTACAGTGCCTGGAGTCTTTATAGTTCCTCTTGGCCTCCAAAATAATAGCCAATGAACCCAGTGCCCTGTGTTCATCTTTCTGCGGAGAGGGAGGCCTGCCTCCTGCAGGCGGTTCAATGCAATAGGCACCATAATGTGTTCAATAAATTATCAACTGCCCTAAAAAGGAGGTTCCATTCGTACAGGGGCTCACAAAGGAATTTATATGATTTACATTTTGGAAGAAGTTTACACAAATAATGGCAAAAGCAGTCTTTCCCCTCGATTTCTTTCACCAGCAGAAAGAGAAATTTAAAAAAATTAAAAGAAATTTTAAATTGATTTGAAGAAAATTGAAATACAGTCGTACCTCGAGATACAAGCTTAATGCGTTCCGGGACTGAGGTCGTATGTCAATTTCCTCGTAACTTAAACAAACATTTTCCATGGAACTAAACTAAAATCAAATTAATTCGTTCCAACCCCCTGAAAAACCAAAAACGTGATATTGGATTGGAAGAACATTTTTATTTGTTCTAATTCTCCCCTTATTAGCAAGGTAACAAATAACTATTGTTTTAATATTACTGAAATGTGTTTAATAGTACTGAAATTATACATAATTTTCGCAGGGGTAGAGAGAGAGACGTATAGCGAGGGGGGGGCTTTTTGCACTTCAACGTGCTTGTAACATTACATAAACAAATTTAAACGAACTTGGATTATGATGTGGACACAATCAAAAACAGATTTAATCTAACCTTACATGTGTCGATAAAACTGTAGCTTTAACTCTGGGGTCGGGAACCTTTTTGACGAAGAGAGCCATCAACAATTCATATTTTCAAACATTATTCCTTGAGAGCCATACTCAGAATTTAAAAGTAAAAATGAAAATGTGCATTTATTATTCATTTCACCACTTTGAAAGTAACAAAATCTGAATTATTTTGAGAACATTATTTCACTGTTGCTAATCAATTATCAATGAAAGAATGCATGCAGAAGAGAATAAGGAAGAAAAATTACGATTGAAAATGGCGGAGAGGCATATACACCCATCAAAAGAGCCACATATGGCTCTCGAGCCCTAGGTTCCCCACCCCTGAATTTGATTTGGCGACACTACGGCCTTCTCGCAGGCGTAAGGACACGTCATTGCCTTCTCGTAGGCGTAGGGATACGTCATTGCTTTCACCCACTATGATTGGATAGTGATAGAGTAGGCAAACTCCACCCACAATGGCCGACGGAGGAAAACAAATGGATTTGGTTGCAGGATTGCTGACAGCCATTTTCCAGATGGACTTCTCCAGAAAAAAATGGACATCATTAAGAAAGGGTGGTCAATTCCTAAGCTAGCAAGCCTGATTTACAACAGGGAAAAGGGTTTGTCCGCCACTTTCAGTTTGCCAAATACGAGCGCTACCCCTGGCTCACGGGCTTGTATTGCTGAGAGTGCTTGTTAGTTGCCACCGATCGATATGGTGTTTGGAGCAAATTTGCAAACCAGCAATGAGACATCAAAGCACTGCCTTACACTTACGAGCAATGGTGCTCTTCAAACCTTGGGGAAACCTGAGTGGAGTTACAGTTCAGCGAGCAAGTGCACAGGGACACAGAGCACCACAACGAAAAAGTAAAGAAAAATCGGGAAATCTTAAAAGGTTTGATAGACTGTGTAAACTTTCATTTCGGGGACACGATGAAAGCGCTGCATCACCACACAGAGGAAATGATAGGTTCATTAATAATTACCCTTCTGGTGTAATTATCAATATCTGCAGGTAGACATCTTATTCAATTATTGACATTTAATTAAATAGATTGCATCATGGATAAGGACCTTAAGGGAAGATACAGCAAAGCCCCTTGTCTTCAAAAGTATCCTCTCGAATAGTAATTTGCGTACGGCTTTAAGGCCATGAATCAAAACAATTACAAGGTTCAAAAACAACATCTGTAACAATAACAGAACAGGAAACTAAAACCAACCCTCATTTGGATTCAAACAATCACGCCTTCATTTGACCTAACAATCATATAACAATTACATAACGAAGCCCGAAGTGCGTCACGAGGTATGTACACTATACGAGTGTTATGGAAGTGGCAGATATCCCGAGTCCTTGCTGCTTCCCGATCAACAGCCCTCAGAGCCCGATACTGGGTGAGATGTAGCATAAACATTCCTTGGATAAGAGGTCCACGTGAGAGTGGACCAGGCGGCTGTTTATGTCCTCGAGCCGAACAATAGGAAGAATGATTTTAACAAAGAAATGAATTACTACACATATGTATTATAGTAATACAGAATAAACCCAACAGGAAATTATGTGGAAGTTTCGGGAATACCAAAAAACTTTCCCTCACGCAGCCTTCTCCATCTTAACGTAGAGCCACGGCACACTTTTCGATTTGCCTCGGTCGGCTAAGAACAGAACTGATTGTAATGTATGCCATGGATGATTTTACAGGAAAATCTCCCAAAAGTCTCCTTGACTTCCTTCAGCAGAAAAATCTGAGTGAGAGCATGTGGCGGCTGTACACATAAGTGGGTTTGACAGTGACCATCCCCCTGTCCACTGCTTCTGTCGTGCGGACCTTTTCAGCCCAAAATAGAATCAAAACTGATTCCAGAACTACAACAGGTTAGACTCGACTGTCATTATTAGCTTTGATGGCGATAGAAAAGAACTTCTTGATGGGGCTGAAATGCATGTGTAATCTGTACAACAGAGTAATTGAAATCTTCTTGGGGGAAGAATGGAGGCTGGATTTTGTGTATAAATTGAAATAATTTTTGCTGAGTAAAATGTCTATTTTCCTAAATAATGTTTGAATTTTTTAGGTTATTATTGATTATTTTTATGTATCGCAGCTGTTTCTGCATTAAAGGTTTTTAGCCATAAATTACTTATTGAGGGTTGGATTGATTCACACACTGCACTACTGAAGGCCTAGGTGTGAAATGCACGGCTCGCCACTGAATCTAGGTGATGTCATGTTCTGCGAGGGTTTCCTCCCACATTTCAAAAACATGCATGGTAGACTGATTGGACACTCTAAATTGCCCGTAGATATGGGTGTGAGAGTGCAAGGTTTTCTGTCTCCTTCTGCCCTGTGATCGGCTCGCCACCAATTCAGGGTGTCCCTCGCCTGTGGCCTGGAGACAGGTCAAATAGGCTCTAACACCCCTGCGACCCTAATGAGGGAGGATTAAGCAGTTCAGAAGATGAGAATGAGTGTTATCTTTGCTTAATAATGCTTCTACATATGACAATTTCCACCCTTTGATATGCAAATTACTGTTCTACTATACACAAACAAAATCCAAGTCATGAAATACCCCACAACGTCAATTTTTTAAATTATCACAGTCTTATGTATGGTGACGTGCTTTTGCACTGAGGTAATATATTTGGTAGGGTGGTTAGGGGGGCCTTACTTGTAAGCCCACAGTGATCAATTATACTTATCATTCCATTCAAAAGAAGAAAGCTTTGGTTTTTGACAGCATTTTATTTTGGGGGAAACCTTTTCCTGGACTATTTTGAAACATTGTCCAACATCATCATTGTGCTTTTATGGCTTGTCACTGACCAGCATTGGAACAGACTTTCAGTACATATCACTCCTACACAACAGTCATCTCCAACTTTTCCCCCCAAAAGTCAGAGATTTATTTATCACATTCATTATTTCAAGGACTACAGGATTATCAGAGCTGTGCAAAGGGGTTTTACTAGTTTCGGGAAGAACATAGAAGTGTGAGGACCATATTTTGAGAGTCCTAAAGCTTGGGAAAACCTCAAAAAGTGGATTTATGGTGCGGACACTCCCACATTCACAATGAATGTGTTAATGGACGGAAAGCTGTGCGCTGCTCATGCTCGTCTGAAAAAGCCTTTGACCCCAGCGTGCACAAAATGTTGATGTCACACGAAAGCTAATGGTCCTATTTATCGCATACCAAGCGCTCTTGACAATTTTACGATAAGTAAAATACTTTCTTCATTGTACACAGTGCAGAGCCATATATGTTGTATTAATAGCGCATGAAAAGTGGATTTGCATGTACCGAAAATTAGGTGATAGTACTTATCGAGTGATTGGTCTGGAAACTGACTTTCTGATTTAGCAACCATCAGTCAGAGTGTGCCATTGGGTGCGGATTGCCAGTGAAGAGTCAATGGTGCATCTTGTGCACTAGGCTTTAAACTGAAATATTTATTTTCTCATACGACACCTGAACAGTACTGACCGGTGGACCGGGATGACCTATGTTGAGCATAAGTTTGTAACTTCCACGATTTAGATTGTGTCTCTGTTGGAAACATGTTTTTCTTGAACATTTTCTTGTCATGGCATTTAATTCGGGGAAGCGCACTTTGTGGAGTAGCACTATCAATTTCGTCATACACTGCTATGTATGATGACAATAGGCTTTTGGTGATTGGATTATGATAAAGCCCATGTCTGAACAGATACATTATCAATAATTTTCCATTTTTTTAACTTGAACACAGGTCCGGTCATTTTAGTGCGATGCCACAAAATAAACATGACACATGGTTACTCACACTTTTTTTTCCATTTCAAGGCAAAGGCAGAACCTGCTCCTGGTGCAAAACGCAGAGGAAGACCCAAGAAGGAGGTAAAAATCTCCGTCCTAATACAATTAGGGTGATTTCAGGACACGTTTTCTGCCACACAGAGTACATTCCAAAACACTTCATGTCACTATTGGCGCAACAAGAATTTTGACTTTGAAGCATTATTTGAACCTGCTTTTTTTAAATCTATGATTTATTATAGGAGTGAACCATTGACATTTAATTTTGGAATTCTCACACTAGAGGGGTCAGCAGTATTTACCACCGAAAGAGTCATTTGATCCTGTTCCACGGGAAAGAAAACACTGGGAGCCGCAAATACTGTTTTATATCTAAAATGAATTTATGAACGCATTTATTAAATAGAAAGACAAAATATTTTTTCATAAACAACTTCCCTTTCATGCTTTGGGGTTCACCCCAGCCGTACACCTATGAGTGTTTATAAATGTTTATTGTTAGATCGTTTTTCTCCACAATTTAGGCATCGGAAGGAAATGCAAATGAATCTGCCCTGGCATCTTTGAATGTTCCATTTGCTTCTGATATTTAGCTTTTCTTAAATTTCTCCATACTTGGCCTTGCTGCAGTTGAAAGTTGCAACAAATGGGCAGCATTTTGACCGGTATACCGGCTTTTGCGAGTATGACGTTTATTTTGAGTGACGAAAAAAATAAAATATTTATTCTTATATCAAGATCACAATAATCCTCCAATTTAGAACATGTAATGAGGAGACGTGGAAACAAGGTAGCGTAAATGAGACGGTCCAACAAATAACAAACTACCCGTGGGGTTTAAATAGACAAGACTGGAAATAATTGTCAATGATACGCACCTGGAAACAAGAGGCAAGGGCAAGCGAAGAGGGGAAACACACGAGTAAAAAGCGAACATACACACACAGGATAAAATTAAATAACAACCTAAACTGGGGCTTTGCACGCCAACGCACTCGTAACCTAACAAACAAATTTAAATTAACTTGGATTAATATATACACACTCACTCAAACATACGTTTAATATAACTTTACACAAAACTGAATTCAAAAAAACTGAAACTGAAGATTCGACAGACCTACAACAGTTTTGAGAACTGAGACAAATTATTATGAGACTGAATAATGTTTAGACTTCTGTTATGCATGTTGTTTAAATCTTATGAATATATTAGCAAAAGTACACCGGGGTCTTCAGAATCATGTGACCGGAGGCGCGTGTGGATGGATTCTCTTCTTGCAAGAATAAAAGGTTATGATATCAGATGCCTCCATTATTGAAAGTTGAACTTTGGAGTACCCTTTGGTAAATCTATCAGTTTTAATTGTTTTTACCTTCGTTCTCCGGGTTAGCCGTTTGCCACGCCTCCACCCTCTCGTTTGCAATCGATGGGCAGTTTGCTGTCGTATTCCCTTCAAAATAATCCGAAAATGATGCACACAAATGTCCTCGCAATAGGATAACGCACGGCCACTTACCAACGAGAAGTAGTCTTGAATGAGCGATCACAGAAGCTAACAGGCTAAGGAAGGAATAACACTGAAAAAATGTAACAGCTCAGCCTACCCACATATTGATTATGGGTATTAAAGTTTTATTTTGAGAAAGGCTGCCATTGGCTATTGGTTTTGTGTGCAGTATACTTCCTTACCCAGAAAACCCTCTTTTTGCCCATGGATGCGCGTTGTGCGTTTTCTGGTCCATGTGTAGGCGAAACTCGTGTGAAGAAACCGTTCAGTGCTCGTAAATATCTGTTATACACGACAGATGTGGCAAAAAAGACTAGAGATAATTATTTGCTCATAATTTTCCTCGTATCGAGCATTTCGTATGTCGAGGTACCACTGTAATTTATTTCCCAAGCCACTCAGATCCGCAGGATAAAAGAGCCGCACGTTGCTCCGGAGCTGCTGGTTGCCTACCCCAGGACTAGAGAGTAAAAGAAGTTTAAGGTACATAATGTCCTCCCAAACTTGAAATTGGACTCTTGTAGCTCAAACAGAACTACGGTAATACCTCGATTATCGTGGTTATTGGGTTGCCGGACCCCCTGTGAAAAGTGAAAATCTGCAAAGTAGGGTCACCCCCATGCATTAAAAGAATAATTATAATAATGATTCCTTCTGTGCTGAGTCCTAGTTGCGCGAGTGACCTCTGATTACAGGTTTCTGTGTGAATTTTTACATTTTTATGTACTTAAAAAAATGATTTTTTTTTTTCAGTGCTGAGTCTCAGTAGCAAGAGTGGCTTTGGTGTTTTTTTTCTTCTTTTTATTAAGAGCCCCACACAGCAGCATTCCCACACATGAGGAGAGTCAATCAATCTTTGAGAGCCTTGAACCCTGGCTTCTTTAGTTCGTCCTTGGACAGAAATGTTCGGGACAGCATTCTCTTCCAAAAAAAAGGCCATTTTCATCCATATTGAAGATTTGCTCCGGCAGCTTTTCTCAATAGTTTTAGGGAACACGTAATGCCTCGCCGCAAGAGGCAGCCTTTCCATATAAACGACACGCTATGAAGGCCGAATCGCTGCTTCAATTTCTCGAACCAACCCTTGCTGAAAACGAAAGTTGTACGTGGTCGTCGCGGGCTAGTCTGGCTTGAGGTACCAGGCTGAGGATCGTGTTCATCGCCATTTTGTCTCCATTACCACCTTCAGGCCCCATAACATTGTGGAAAGCTTTAGCCTTACCTCAGATTATATTTGCATCCAGGCTAGAATTATTTTGCCTACAATCTTGGATCCAGAAAGAAGGTGCATTTTTCATTCGGACAATGGTCTTATTTTGCGCGTTTGCGACCGTTTTGGCATCCTTTGTTAATGATATCGAGGCGGTTTTATGGATGCTAGTGAACGCTAGATTCAAGTCTGTATTTTCCAGTTACTGTCGCTGTTTCCCGCTTTCATGTCCAACAGTGCCACTTTTTCATTAATTCTTAGCATTTTTCACTTTTTCTTCAGTTTGGTTGATGCACAAATAATGAGCGTTTAGGGCACAATGGTGAAGGCTGCAGAAATGAGAGAAATTGGCCAATTGGCATCCGAGAACTCGTAGCTCGACATATGAATGCGCCAAAATACAAGCAATATGAAATACAGGTACAAATTTTTGCAAATATTTATCTTGAGATACTAAACAAATTTTTATATACGAGAGGGTGCTCATAAGAACATCATGGGCACTGTCTCTTTCCCCACAACTCCCTCGTGTAATGTCTCTACGAGCACTGGGCGGACAAAGCGTTGACTTTTTTCAAGTGCAATTAATTAATTTCATAAGTAGAGGTGTACATTTGTACTATTAAACATAATCACAAGTTATTTGTTGCACTGTTAATAGACGGCAAATTAGAACAAATAAAAATGTTTTTCCAATCCAATATCCTGTTTTTTTTGTTTTTTCAGAGGGTTGGAACAAATCAATTTTTTGCTATAGATAATTAGTTCATTTTTATGGGAAACGTTCGTTTGAGTTACGAGAAAAAGGAACATACAGTTGTGGTCAAAAGTTTACATACACTTGGGAAGAACATGTCATAGCCCTCTTGGGTTTCCGTTTTTTTCTACAACTCTGATAGAGTGATTGGAACAGATACTTCTTTTTCACAAAAAAACATTCATGAAGTTTGGTTCTTTTACAACTTTATTATGGGTGAACAGAAAAAATGATCAAATCTTCTGGGTCAAAAATGTACATACAGCATCATGAATTAGCAATTTTGGTGACTTAGGAGGTTGCGTCAGTGAAATGAGCTTTAAAGCATGGCCTCTTAACTTCTTGTGATTATGAATGACTACAGCTGGTGACTTCTCTGAGGCCATTTAAAGAAGGCACATTGGATGCAGATGACCACAAACGCTAAAATGGGAAAGTCAAAGGAACTCCGCGTGGATCTGAAAAAGCAAATCGTTGACTTGAACAAGTCAGGAAAGTCACTTGGAGCCATTTCAATGCAGCTGCAGGTCCCAAGAGAAACACTGCAAACAATTGTTTGTAAGTATAAAGTGCATGGCACTGTTTTTGTCACTGCCACGGTCGAGAAGAAAACAGTCAGGGGGGTGAAAATTCAACCGAGAATCACCAAAAAGGAGATCTGCCAAGAATTAGAAGCTGCTGAAACACAGGTGTCAGTGTCCACAGTCAAGCGTGTTTTCCATCTCCATAGAATGAGAGGCTGCCGTGCAAGAAGGAAGCCCTTTCTCCAATAGCTGCACCCTAAGGCTTGACTGAAATTTGCTGCTGATCACATGAACAGAGAGATAAGACCTTCTGGGGGAAAGTTCTGCGGTCAGATGAAACAAAAATCAAGCTGTTTGCCCACAATGCCCAGTAATATGTTTGGAGGAGAAAAGGTAAGGCATTTAACCCCAAGTACACCATGCCTACCGTCAAGCACAGTGGTGGTAGTATTATGCTCTGAGGCTGTTTTGCTACCAATGGAACTGGTGCTTTACAGAGAGTAAATGGGATAATGATGTAGGAAGATTACCTTCAAATTCTTCAAGATAACCTAAATCCATCAGTCTGAAGATTGGGTCTTGGGTGCACTAGGGTGTTGCAACAGGACAATGACCTCAAACACACATCAAAACTGGTAATAGAATGGCTAAATCAGGCTAGAATGAAGGTTTTTGAATGACCTTCCCAAAGTCCTGACTTAAAGCCCATTGAGAACTTGTGGATAATGTTGAAGAAACAAGTCCATGTCAGAAAGCCATCAAATTTAACTGAACTGCACCAATTCCGTCAAGAGAAGTAGTCAAAAGTTTCAACCAGAAGCTTGTAGATGGCTACCATAAGGGCCTAATTGAAGTGAACATGGCCGGGGGACATGTAACCAAATATTAGCGCTGCTATATATATATATTTTATCACTTTTTTTCTGTTCACCCATAATAAAGTCATAAAAGAACCAAACTTCATGAATGTTTTTTTAGTGACAAAGAAGTATCTGTTTCAATCACTATCAGAGAAAAATCAGTTAGAAATAATTGGACACTCAAGAGAGCCATGAGATTGTTATTCACAAGTGTATGTAAACTTTTGACCACAATTGTACGAGCTCAGTCGCGGAACGCATTAAGCTCGTATCTCAAAGTCCTTGAAGGGGAGGCCTTTCAGCGAGGTACACATTTGCGTTAGGGAAGAAACAGTTTGTGAAGGCTTTTGGTATCCATCCTTTCTGTTTCCTTTCCAGTATACAGGCAGAAAGGCTTTGCTCTTAGTTGTATTAAGTTCATTTTGTCTTCTTGTGGCCATGTCTGGTCTACATTATCCGCGATATTCCACGGATGACTGTACTTTCTTGACTAAGCGTGGCATGGAAACGTGTCAGGTAACAAAACGACCTCAAAAAACCTCCACTGTCTGTTATAATAATCGAACATAGGCTTTGTCATCATCATTGACTCGACGAAAGCCTTATTGTCATCATACCCAGAAACTGCAATTGATGAAATTTGTAGTGCCATAAGGTGCGTTTTTTCGGCAAAAGACCCAAATAAGTGAAAATAATTTCAGACTCGTGATTTGGCATTCTGCCGTGATGGATACATCGCATCACCCCCGAGCAGATCACTTACCTCACTGTCTTTCACTTACCTTCAGTCCGCCAGTAGGAGGCAGATCACCACCCAACGTTTTTTCATGTTACCTCACCTCGAAGTTATTACACAGAAGGGATTGTGTGTCGTGTTACCTACCGCAAGTTTAGAGTCCTAATGGATGTGGGGTAAAAAACGTAAGCCTGTTTTTACGTACTTTATGAGACCTATAGCTTCTGCCAGAGGGCAGCAGCTGGAACAGATTGTGACCGGGAAGGTATGGTTCCCCGATGATGTTCCTGGCTCTGCTGAGGTAACAGGGGCTGGCAATGTCTTCCAGTGAGGGCAGAGAGCAGCCGACGATCTTCTGGGCAGTGTTAATCATTCTGCATGGCCTTTTTGTCTGCTGCCGTGCTTCCAGCGTACCACACTGTGATGCAGTATGCCAAAATGCTCTCCACGGTGGTCTATAGAAGGTTACCAGAAGCTAAGTGTCCAAGTTGTTCCTCCTGTGGACCCTGAGGGAATGGAGTCGTTTCTGGGCCTTCTTCACTACTGCTGTGGTGTTTATAGACCAGGAGAGCTTATCTGTGACGTGGACCCTCAGGAATTTAAAGGACTGGACCGTGTCTACACATACTCCATTTATGAGAAGTGGGGCCAGATCTGTGCTATGTTTGCGAAAGTCCAGGATTATTTCGTTTTTGTGGTGTTCAGTGTGAGATTGTTCACCAAGCACCACGAAGGCAGTTTGTTGACCTCATCTCGGTAAGCCGAGTCATCCCCTCCTGAGATGAGTCCGACCACAAAGGTGTCATCGGCTGATTTGATGATGGAGTTAGACTGGTGGGTCTGTGTACAGTCGTATGTGTACAGGGAGTTCAGAAGAGGACTAAGTACCTAGCCTTGAGGGGAGCCAGTGCTCAGTGTAATTGAGGAAAAGAGGTGGGGACCAAGTCTAACAGTTTGTGGTCGGTTTGTTAAGAAGTTCTTTATCCAGCAGCAGATGGAAGAGGATAGTCCAAGGTGGGAGATTGTCAGTCAGAATGTCCGGTATTATAGTTTTGAAGGCTGAGCTATAGTCAATGAAAAGCATCCTCACGTAATTCCGATGGTGCTGTGTGTAGAGCAATGTCGATAGTATCCTCTGTGGACCTGCTGGCTCTATAAGCAAACTGGTGAGGGTGAACTGAGGGAGGGATTTTATTCCTGATATGGCGGGCGACCAACTTTTCAAAGCACTTCATGATCACAGGTGTGAGTGCAACAGGCTTATAGTCATTCAGGCTGTCAATGGTTGGCTTTTTGGGGACAGGGATAATGGTGGCAGATTTCAGGCAGGATGGAATGATGGATTGTTGCAGGGAACAATTGAATTTGTTTGTGAAGACTCCAGTCAGCTGGTCAGCACAGGCTTTAAGCACCTTCCCAGGTACTCTGTTGGTGCCAGCAGCCTCCCTGGTGTTCACAGACCGCATTACCAGTCTCACTTCATCTTCCAGAAACGTCAGTGTACTGCTGCAGGGTGGTGGTGGGGGTGTTGAGACTGGGACTGATTTGTCAGTCTCAAAGCGGGCAAAGAAACAGTTCTGTTCCGCAGATGAGAAATGTCTATTTTCGGATAAAAACAACGTACACTGCCAGCTGCCTGCCGTTTTCCCCCCCCTCGGTGCTGAGTTGAGTGACAGTCCTCTGTCTTCCGCCATTTTCCTAGTTGCAAGCAGAAGACGGGAGTGGCTTGCGCTTGCCAGTTTCAGCATGGATTTTCACATTTTTATGAACGTTTTCTCAGAAAAATAATCTGCAATGTGGTGAGGCCGCGAAGTGAAGATCACAGTACCTTGCTATACAAGACTCGCAATACTATTTTGTCTCACGATATTGGTTTCACTGCCAATGACAGCACTGCGAATCCGCCCCTCATATCGAAAGTGAATTAAATGTCTACCACAACCAATGGGTACCAGGTAATTAACAATATTTTTACATCAACCTGTTGGTTATTTATTTATTACACCCTTTACAATTAATATATCTATTCTACAACAATAACCTTTTGAGCTACAAAGTATCACGGTATATCAGAGGTGTCAAAGTGGCGGCCCTGGGGCCAAATCTGACTCTCATCATTTTGTGCGGCCCAAGAAAGTTAATCATGAGTGCTGACTTTCTGTTTTAGGATCAAAATAAAATGAAGAAGATAGATTTATTGTACATTTCCTGATATTCCCCCTTTTAAATCAATAATTGTAATTTTTATTATTTTTTTTCTGTTTTTAGTTCAAAAATCATTTTAAAATCTAAAAATATATTTAAAATGGCGCTCAAGAGGTGATGCGATGTTTCCATCGTGGCGGAGTGCTAACAAGTCTGAATATGTCAGTTAAGAGGTCTTGCCTGAGATGGCGGACCTGTGGAGAAGCACTATACAATTTCGTCATACGCAGCTGAGGGTATGATGAATACTAGGCTTTTTGTCAAGTCAATGATGACGACAAGGCCTATGTCTGATTAAAAAGATAAAATAAACATTGTTTTAGATCTATAAAAAAGAAAAACTGAATATTCAGGCCCTTTTATACAGTTTATTTAATCCTTTTAAAAAATTGTCCGTCCCACATGAAATCGAATTGACGCTATAGCGGCCCGCGACCGAACCCGACCGAGTCTGACACTCTATATGATGATATTGATGTATTGTACAAGTAAATTTTGAATAATAACCAATATAACCACTCTAGGTTTTCTTTGAAGTATCTGAATAAAAAGCGACTGCTTCTTACGCCACGACTTCTTCCCAGACATTGTGGTTCCGTAGTAAAGTAGTTCTGGATGTTCTCGTCTTGGCAACTCGATGACATTAGTCATGTGGTGGAATGACCCGTAATTACCCTCAACTTATTTTTATGAATGAACACAACCAGCTGGGAATTAGTTATGGGAGACAAAAAGACTGGTGACTCACTGTGCCCACTGAGTCACTGCCCCCGTTTTCTTCAGACCAGAGCGCGTTGTCAAAATGTAGGATAAACATTGAACCTCTGAATATAGTCAAAAGTGTTGAGCTTTAAGCATTTATTAAAACATTGTTTTCTCTCATTTTTAGGACAAGGAAGAGAAGGCTTCACAGGAGTCCTCTGAGCAGGAAGAGGAGGAGGAAGAGGACCAGTAATATAAAGCGCATGCTACCTCACTTAACATTTACTGACTTACTGTTAACCATAACTGGACTGTATTTCCAAGAGCAGTGCTACTTTCATGATCACCGAGAGCCTCTTGGTTTAAACAAGGGCCAACAAAGTACAATTCTCATGCAACAGCACTGGATAGAACGCTGGACCTGAAGAGTAGGTCTAAGTATCACATGACATACGACAGCGCTTTTCTCTATATCTTGAGTTTCACCAGTCTTTTATACAGGACAGGTGGGCTTTTAGGGGGCTAGTGTATTTTCTTTTTTCCACTGAGAGATGGTTTGTAGTCTTTTTTTGTTTCTCCTCTCCTTACTCAATGTTACTTATTGATTATGCTGTACCTGCGTCTGAGATGGTAGGGCTTGTAGACTTTGTTTTGTACTGGATAAAGGTGACTTTTACCAATACTCGTGCTTTCGTGGTGTGGTTTACCCTTTTCTTTGCATCGTTTGCTCAATGGGGTTGATTTTCTGTGTTAACAATGAGAATAGATCACTGGTTGTGTACTGCATATACATTTCTCTTCCTTTCCCCTGTGTTACCACTCAATTGTAGAACGTTCTGTCATGTAGGACGTGAGGTGTTTCTTCTTGAACGGCCTTGTAGTGGGGGAGACAACTAGTTTATCGTTATTGTTTTTTTTTTTCTATACTTGCTAATTTGATACCATCTTAAACCATGTGCTGCTTCTGTTAAGATAGTGTCAGTTCATAAAGCATAGGGTACCGGGTTGGGAGTAGTCGGTCTTTCAGGGAGCTTTTACAGACGTTTTTCCTGCACCCTCACCCTGCTAACTCAAAGACAAACTGCCGACATAAAAACCCTAATGTAAATTGGTACTAATCTCATAGGGCTGCATATGTTATCCCCCTCATGCCACCTACCACCTACATCTTGATTTGTGTAATTCTCGTGTTCTTATTGTTTTAATATGCGTTTTTAAGTATGTGTTTGGATTCCTAAAATGTTTTTTTGTCCACCTGGAAGTCCATCCACACACCTCAGCTGCTGCAACCTCAGTTATATTCCCCGGAAAACTGCAAACAGACAACACAATGCCTGGAGGAGTTTGGTACCTCATTCAGCAGACTATACTGTATCTTTGCATTTAACCCTTTAGTGTTGGTTTATTTTGGCAGATGTTGGACAGGTTTCTTGATTACGTTTTTGTTTTTATTTTGTTTTTATATACCTGGTGGAAGCAGGCCTCAGCTTGCAGACTCGTGTATGCGTGTGTGCATGTGTGAAGCGAGTCAGGGAGACTTGTCAGCTTGACTGATGTGTTCACTGGGTCTAACAGTTGAGTAGGTTTTTCTTTTTCTTGTTGTGCACTGAAAAAGCACTGAGATTAGACATTTCCTGCTTGTTTCTCAAAATTTGATTTGTATCAAAAACTGACATCTACATCTGTTCATTTATATACTGGAACCAGTTGAGGAAGAAATCATTCTTTCTAAAGGACACCGTATATAAATGTACAATGTATATATTTTCTATGGTACCCAACAATTTGTATGAGATGAAATGGTCAATAAAGATAATTTTCTGTCATGTGTTCCATTAAATGTTTATTTGGTTATTTTAAAAGACATGGGTTGGAGATGCATGGAATGACGTGTTTTTAATGATTAGTGGGTTGTTGGGTTTGAAATTATAGGGTTGAATTGGTCCATTTGAGTTGGGTGGTGGCATTTGTTTCCAACCCTCCTAGTTCAAATGAATTAGAAGTCTTCGTGATAAATTCAGTTAAGTCTTCGATTTGACAATGATCAATAACGGTAATCAATACCCTGATTGAGGGAGGATAGAAAATCATTTTCAAACGTTACTTCCCTTAAATGTTTTTAACTTTTACAATGAGCGGTGGTTACTATTTTCTGTTTGGGGGTAAATTTAATTATGTCTCACTGGAGCATCCAACTTTAATATTGCTGTTTACCCCCACATATTTTGTGTGTATGTATGAGGATAGGCATGCATGGTTGTTTGTCTCCTTGTGGCCTGCAATTGGCATCTGCCCTGAAGTAGGCTGTGATAGGCTCTAGCACCCCCCGCGACCCTAGTGAGGATAAAGCAGTTCAGACAATAAGATAACTGAACGAAAAGAACACTCGGTTCTGAGGCATGGAGTAGCAAGAAGTTCTACCTCGAAAGTCGCGGTGGAATACATTAACATCTTTGCCTTGGTTATTGCACAACTAGTAGGTTTAAATTTAGTGTAACGTCAGATTTAAAGTTATTTTTAATGGTGGGTGTATAATAATCTAAAGTAATTTAAGTTATATTTAAAGTTTATGTTATGTTCCTAGTGCCTCCGTCAAGCCCCCGTCCTTTCTCTCTTACCGCAGTGGGGGTCAGTGCATTTTTTCGTGGGGCCTTCAACGGGTAAAATCCCGGCCCGCCACTGTTGAGTAGTTACATTTTATTATTGAAGATTTTAACAACTAGATAGGTGTTACTTTGTGAGTAGGTGGTGAATTAGAACCAATAAAAAGATGTTTTTCCATAATAATATCATAATTTTTGTTTCTTCAGGGGGTGGTAATTAATTAATTTGTATTTACAGTAGTTCATTTCTATGGGAAAAATTTATCTGAGATATGAGTAAATTGACATACAAGCTCGGTGCCGGAACACACTAAGCTCATGTCTCAAGGGGTTACTGTAGTATCGTAAAAAAAAAAAAAAGCAATTTTCAAGATATCTTCAAATGTAATGATGCAGTAAAAAAAACACTTATTTTCAGAAAGGGAAAGGTTCTTTTGACAGGCATATTTTATTCAGACGCTTAAAATGCAAGACTAATAACAAAGAATATCTTGGTGAGTTCTCATTTCCGTGTAAACCAATTGATAAATAATTAATTCAGGTAGAATCCAATGGCTCAAAATCAAGTAAACCTGCGGTATAACTAAAACGTAAATATTTTGAGGAAAACTTGAGCCTCAACGACTGCAAAGGAGAACATGAACGTTCAACAAAAAATAACCTGGCTAAAACACATTTACTGCTTTAGTCACAAAGAATAACTGGTATACAGTGGTATCTCGACATACGAGCATCTCAACATAATAGCATTTCGAGATGCGAGTAAATTTTGAGCAAATTATCGAGATGCAAGAAAGCCAGGTGGCCAAGACATGAGAGGCTGTTTATCATTGTAGCGCACTGTCTTTTTTGCCGCATCTCTTTCGTGGATAAAATATATTTATGAACACTGGGCGGAGACGTTGTATTTTCCCATGTTTTTTTCCTCCCGTTAGTCAATGCATAATACCAAATGAACAACAATAGATCCAAAGCAAACAGGTAAATGAAGAGTTGTGCAAAGAAAAGGCGAACGTTGACATTCAATATTAAGCGTGAAATAATTGAAAAATGAGATTAGTGTCACAAAGCTTGCTCATTGCCATGGATGATATTGTGTCACTTGGGAATTCCTTGGGGTTGGAGGTTAACAAGGCAGATGTGAATGGCCTAATTGCCGAGCAACACGAAGAACTGATTATACAGGATTTAATTGAGCTCCAGGAGCGTGAACATTTGGAGGTGTTGCGGGAACTCGTAGCGAGGAGTAGGTGGAAGAGGGGGGAGTCACCTGGCTACAAAGGATATCAACGACATGCTAGCCAAGTGGCAAGTTTTCTGATTTTGTAGAAAAGAGGCACCATGACAAGCTGTCAAGCGGCCGCGCGTTATCGTATTGTGAGGACAAGTAAATTACAAGTGAGTTTTGCGTAAAGTTACATTAAACATGTTTAAGTGTATCTGTATATATTAATCCAAGTTAATTTAAATTAGTTTGTTCTGTTACGAGTGCGGTGCCGTGGAAAGCCCCCCTTCGCTTCTCTCTACCCTCCGTGAAGTCTGTCTAATTTTAGTTCTACTAAACACATTTTAGTAATATTAAAACAATAGTTGTGTTAGTTTGTTAAAAGATGTTGAATTAGAAGAAATAAAACATTTTTTCCAATCCAATATCTTGTTTTTGGTGTTTTCTCAGAGGGTTGGAACAAATTAATTTGTTTTTTGTTCATTTCAATGGGAAACATTCATTCCAGTTACAAGAATATCGACATAAGAGCCAAGTCCCGGAACGAATTAAGCTCGTCTGTATATTGTATCTCAGGGGTGCCCAACTCTGGTCCTCAAGGGCTCCTATCCAGTCAGAAACACCTCAATCAAATTAGCAATTAATCAGCGAACTGTCCAGAAACGTGAAAACGACCCTGATTATTTGATTCATGTGTTTTGGTGGAGGGAGACATCAAAAACAGAGTGGATAGGGGACCTCCAGGACCAAAGTTGGCCACCCTTGTTCTATGTGATGGTCCTGCACTTGGTAGGAGAGGAATCTGCACTGGTGCCATTTCCTGTACAGATAACATGTTTGTAGTAGGAGTAAATTAGAAACACCCTCTTTTCTAAGTTCATTTTGAGGACTTGATGCAACTCTTTGGATTGGGCAAAATCAAACCAAAATCCCCAACAGGACTGTTCATGATAAGAGCAAAATAGAGAGCATTCATTTCTTCTGACAATTAGAAAGTGAAACACACACGCACGCACACACAATCAATTATTAGCAGCTAAATTATTTAGAAAGAGGATTATTCTAACCCACAGATGTTTTATTTGAAGGTGTTTTTGTAAGATTTAACAAAAGCTGCAGTCGAGAATGAATTTTAATTATAGGTCCAGATTCTTCACTAATGCAACCATTTCCTGGCTGCACAGTTAAACCCGTTTTTACATTGGACACTGAACTTCAAAAAGAGCTCTTCATACATGAAACAATAAAAACGTTGAAGCTTAAATGACTCATCAAATATACAACCAACGCCGCACTTGTGGTACTTCAAGAAAACGTGGGGAACAAAAATACATTGTTTAAGTGTAGTGTTATCTGGTATTTCCATGGTTTGGTTCCTTCAAGCATTTTTGGTCAGAAGAGGGCGTCGTTGTTGATAACTTTTTGCCCAACCTTGAACAACCTACCAAAAGAGAAAACGTGGTTAAGTGAGAATCACCGCTAAGATTCCTTGTGGGTCTGTATAAAAAACATGGTCTGTACATCGCTAAAATTTAGTTTAGAGAGAAGCAATTAATCATTTACCTAAAATGATAGCATGCAATTGTTCTTCTCTCTAAACTGATGTTGAGAGCCATGTCAGTCCAGCTGTTTTCCTACATGAAACACAGGGTTTGGGAACCTTTTGACCATGAGAGCAAAAAACAATTTCTATTTTTAAATATTATTCCTTGAGAGCCATACTCAGAAATTAAAAAGTTCATATACATCAAAATGTGTGTTTTTGAGTAATTTCAACACATTTTTAAAGTAAAGTATGTGAATTATTTTTGACAACATTGTTACGCTGTTGATAATGAGTATCAATGAGAGTATGGATGAAGAGTCTAATGAAAAAAAAAAAAAGATTAAAAAGGCGCCAGCGGTAGTGTCATCGCCACAGTGCCGAAGTGATGTTCCTATTAGTGTGTTGGGGACTCAGCTCTCTGACCATCGGTTTCAATATTTTAGCTCACATAGAGCCACATATGGCTCCCGAGCCAGAGGTTCCCTACCCCTGTGATAGAGGAACAAAGCTGTGAGAATTAAAATATCAGCCTGTCCACAGCACAGCACATATTAAGCAAGAAAGGAAAACCAGATTAAAAAGAAGAGGGGAAAAAATAGACACAAATGTACGAGTTAATGTGTGCATTTAAACACAACATACAAGTGGAAAATAGAAGTTTGTCTTACTCTGGTATCATCTTCTCGCCAAAGCATCTCTTGTTCAGCTTCATTCACCTCCTCAGATGGGTCATATGAATAGATTGGTAGCAGCTGATGGCGCAGTCTGTCAAGTCTGGGAAGATGGCATTTCACAGAAAGATGTAGTTTTAGATGGGAGGAAAGTTCTAACGAGTTGAGGTTTAATCTAAAACCTGAAATTATATCTTCACCTTCGTTTTTTGCGGATGTACAAGATCTGAAAACACATAACCCACGGATATAAATAAGTTATAACGCAACATTGTCTCCACAGTGGTACCTCGACATGTGAGGGGCCCGACATACGAGCAATTCGAGATAAGAGTAAAATTTCGGGCAAATAAATATTTTGAGGTCCGAGAATTTTTTTGATATACAAGCAGACAGCGGACGCGAGATGCTGCTCATAAGAACATCATGGGCACTGTCTCTCTCCCCACAACCTCCTCGTGTAATGTCTCTGGTCGCAACTCCCTCTTTGTAATTGTCTCTGTGAACACTGGGTGGTGCATTTTTTCCATGTTTTTTTTTTCTCGTTAGTCAGTGTGAATGCTAGTTCTCGTTGGCAAGTGGTCATGCGTTATCCTATTATGAGGACATTTGTGTGCATCATTTTTGGAATATTTTCAAGGGAATACAAACCCAAACCCTCGATATTGACTGAAAGCCAGTGTGGAGGCGGAGCAAAAAGAGCCGACCCGGGAGAAGAAAGGTATCAATTTGACAAACAAAATTAGTTAAAAAATTAATTAAGTTCAGAGTTAGGTTTGATTAAACCCATTTTTAAGTGTCTATATTGTAATCCAAGTTCTTTTAAATTTGTTTCTGTTATGTTACGAGTGTTTTGCCGTGATAAATAACCCCCCCCCCCCCACCACACACACACACACACACGCCTCTCTCGGTCCGTCTCTCTCTCTCACCCCTTCGAAATCCGTATAATTTTAGTACTATTAAACACATTTTAGTAATATTTAACCACTAGTTATGTTTTACCCCTTTTAAAAAATGGCGAAATAGAACAAATTTTAAAAAAATGTCCAATAAAATATCCTGTTTTTGGTGTTTGTTCAGAGGGTTGGAACAAATTAATTTGTTTTCAGTTCATTAATGGGAAACGTCCGTTTGAGTTACGAGAAAATCGAAATACGAGCTCAGTCCCGGAACAAATTAAGATCGTATATCGAGGCACCACTGTATTGCCATTACAGTAATATTATGTTACTGCTTCATGTCAGACATGATGGTGGTACTTTAAGAGTTTTGTGCATGTGTTTTACTGCATTTCATTTGGGAACTTACCACCGCTACAGCTATTCCGATGATGGTGATGATGATGAATGAAATCAACACATAGCCAACCGCCACATCCCCATTAATGATGGGTGATGGGGTGGTACTATTCATTGCATATAATCAGCCCAAGGGTAAAAGGGTGGGCTGCTTATGCAGGACCTCTACAGAAAACTGCAATTCCCCAACCAGGGATACACACACTGTGCAGTGGCCTTCTCCTCAAACTGTCCCCTTGCTGTTCAGGCCTCATCCTTTTCCTTTTCATCCATGTGATATCACTGCTCCTCCTTTACAAGACAAACCCCACAGGGCAGTAAAAGTATACCGTGAATGGTTAAGTCATGTGAACATACATTGTAATTGACATCAGACCATAATGAAGCGAAGATAAATAAGATAGTTGCATGTTGATTGTAAAAGTCAAATACGAAATGTCAGCACCGTTTAGTTGCGTTGAAAAATGAAACGACATAACCTATTTAAATCGAGTTTAGAACGGGGTTTTCAACAAAGTTTTCTCACATTAATGAAGATGCCACTTCCTTGCTTGACCTGTCCTCAACGCAGCGCGGTCTTAGGAGGGCACTTCCGGCTTGCAAAATATCGCATTTTGTCGCGCGTTCAAACCGGTTAGCTTCACCCTAATGTTGCAGTCGTAGCGGCTGCTGCCTCGGGAGTTGTTTAATCTAACAAAAATTCGAAGACAAGCAATTTACCCAAAGCTACTGTTAGCATCTCATCGGCTGCCAGTAAGGCGTCGTCGTTTAGGGGTATTACTAGTTGAATTGCCACTCACCTTCCGTGAATAACGTCGATTTGTTTGTGTTTCTTCCGCAGCAGCTTATATGTAGTAAGCTAGCTGTTGCATTGAGGACAAAAAGAAAGCTTCTTCTTTCAAAATAAAGCACCCTGACAGCTCAGCTCTGCCATACATACTCCATTTCTTTTTTTTTTTACCTTTTCTTTTTACCGCGGGCATGTTAACCCTTTGTTGCAATTTGCGATGTATTCATTCATTCATTTTCTGAACCACTTATCCTCGCAGGGGTCGCGGGGGTTGCTGGATCTTATCCCAGTTGACTTTGGACACCAGGTGGGGGACAGCCTGATTTGGTGGCGAGTCAGTCGCAGGGCACAAGGAGACGGACAACCATACATGCTCACACATATACTTTGGGACAATTTACAATGTTCAACCAGCCTACCCTCCATTATTTTGTGATATGGGAGGAAACCAGAGTACCTGGGGGGAAAAACACGCAAACCTGGGCTGAATATGCAAACTTCACACACTGAAGACCTGCACCAAAGTCTCCAAGGACTGAGAGGCCAATGTGCTAACCTTTTGTCCACCGGGCCACCTTAAATACATCTCATCTCCTTTTCGGAACCGCTTTATACTCATTAGGGTCGCGGGGCTGCTGGAGTCTATCCCAGCTGTCTCCGGGCCAGAGGCAGGTGGCCAGCCGATTACAGGGCATAAAGAGACGGACAACCATGCACACTCACACGCATAACTAGGGGCAATTTAGAGTGTCCAATCAGCCTACCATGCATGTTTTTGGAATGTGGGAGAAAACCAGAGTACCCAGGGGAAACCCACAAAGGAGAACATGTAAAACTCAACACAGTTGGACATACATTTGAACCAGGGATCCCAAAGCTTTGAGTCCAACACGCTAACCACACTAAATTGTGTGGTATTTGTAGTAATGTCACCACTTTTAAAGTACAAATATTCTCTGAGATCTATCGATGATAATCAGTGAGAGTATAGATACAGAAGAATCTTATGGACAAAAAAGTTTTAAAGTCGTACTAGAGGTAATGTCGGCGCCTCAATGATCACATAACGCTCCAATTGATACAAGCAGGACAGCTCTCCCATATTTTACCTCAGTTTAGCGGAGACCTTGCACCCATCAAAACCGGTAAATATGGCTCCTGAGCCATAGGCTCCCTACTGTCAGGTTTAAAACCATATACATTCAATAACTTTGGATCAGAGGTAGCACACGGAGAGTCGGCTTGATGAGATTTTCAAAGACTTCAGCTGAAGGAGGGGTCAGAGTAGCCAGTGCTGGGAGATGTGTCTATCCTCCAGCCTTACCGGTTCAAATCCCTAGCTACCTCCAAACGATAAGCTAGTTTTATTAACAAATGATCATGTGACATAGGTACAAACTTTAGGCGGGAAAAGGTGAACATAGAAATGGGCGTGTCATGGTATATGACGCGCCACTAACTAAAAGGTGTCATGATGGAAATTTCCACTAGGCTATGCAAATTTCTATTCTAGTGACTACACTAAACAAACCAAAAGACATAATAAAAATCATAAAAATACATTCCATACTCCACAGTCTGTTCGACAGAAGCAGTGGACACGGGGATGGTCACTGCCAAACACACTAATGTGCATGTACAGCTGCCCCATACTCTCACTCAGACGTGTTTTTGCTGAAGGAAGTCAAAGAAATCAGTGGGAGATTTTCCTGCAAAATCATCCATAGCATACATCACAATCAGTTCTGTTCTTAGCCGAGGCAGATCAAAAAGTGTTCCATGGCTCTGCGTTAAGGTGGAGAAGGCTGCATTTGGGAAAGTTTCCTGGTATTCCCGAAACATCTGCCAGTCGAGGAGGAAGAGAAACATCAGTCTTTCGTGGTCTTAGAATCTGGTCCGTGTCTGGCAAATAATATTGTCCAGAATCCTGTTGTGAAGTGTTGGGTCTGAAGTTACAGATCCCCATACTTACCAACCGTGCACATAGGAAAAACGAGGCATGAGACTGTTATATTTTAAAGCAACCGCGCGGCTGGGGAAGGTTGGAGGCGCGAGTCCATTATGGACACGCACTCGGCTCTGCGGACCTTCTTCTCTTCCCAAGTCCCAAGTCGCGCTTTTATTAAGTTTCAGCAATGATGTCATGGAAACGGTACAACAGTCACTGAGACATGTTAAAGACATCATTATGATTATTGACAGGTTGTTCTTTGTTATAGGAAATTTGGATGTCACGAATCCTTGCATATAATCTCTCAATCCGTGTCACGGTGAAATGTCATAGGGACCTTCAATCAATATTACAATCATCAGTGTCACCACCATCATAGGTGTCACTAAGTGTCACTGTTTGGCTGCGGATTTGTCAGAGAGCCAGTAGGAAATATGTATGTCCTTTGAAATGCACTTGTTAATGTTTTACGCAACTTTACATTCCCTCCTGTAGTGGATTTAAAAGGACATCAGACTAAAACAATTAAGCCTTCTCAGTATTACATCACTAGTAGATTTACAACATTAGAACCATTCTCAGGAATTGGCGAGAACCTCTTGGACTGAGAATGGAACTTAAATTGAAGTTAGGGAAGTAGCAATGTTCTCCAACTATGGCACACACACCTCCATCCTTTGCTGTTATCAAATCTATGACCATCCGGTCTTGCAACTCCATTTCTCTAAGGGCTCTTGATTTATCTGCTATACCTTGTAGGGCTTTGACAGTTTAGTTAATGAACACTCATGTAACACTTCAATGTCCAAGTTGGGAAATTAGTGACAATGATTTTCTGGGGGGGTGGACCACAACTTATGGTCACCAGGCACTGCCCCAAATTGAATCACGTGGTTTGACTTGCATCGACTTTGATCTTATATATCTTATCACCATTTGCATCTAACACTTCAACTTCTTCTACAGTGAAAGGCTGTGAACAATATTTGCTAAACATCGTAACCATCATTTCCAGCACAATCTTTGCCTTAGTCAAGTCTGTCTGTGCACTCAACAAAGACATTTTTTGTCATCAGAGTAATTTTTGAGTGATCTCCATTGATGATGGAGGCATTTAAAGAACAACACCATTGCTATCATAAATAACAGGGTACAAAGGCTTGTCTTCAATAATATGGAGGAAATGTTTCAGGTGGCTGTCAGTCTTGTACAGGCTCATGAGTTGGGTGGCTGTGTATTCTTTGAGCTGGTTTAGGGGCTTGAAGAGGATGTCTCCTGGTGGTTTAACTGTATACGTGAAAGGACCTGAGATGGTGTCTAGGTCATGAGTCCCTATCGCCACCAGACTCCTCTTTCTGCAGATGTTTTGATGCAGTTTGTTCAGAGCTCGATGAAGCTATTGTAGCGTTCCTGCGTGAATGTGATGTTCCTTAAAACTGCTGCCACAGCATAGGGCCGTACAGCTGCTGTCTCCTTGGTGATAATCCGCTTCTGAACCTCTCCACTAATTGGGCTGACCCGTTTGTACCGAGGGGCCTCCAACTTATTCTTGCAGTCCACGGACCAAACCTTCCAAACAGAGAAGGTCATAGCGGTTTGCTGGTACATCGATCTTGTAAAGGACAACATCTGACGCTCCCGCTGCCTTTACATCACCTTGCTCACGGCTGATAATCACCTTCTCGGAGGTAATTTCATCCAGCTCCAGTCGAAATTCGAAACATAGTTCGTCAAACTCCTCATCAGTATAGGTTTTCCCCAACGCTTTAGAGAGATCTCTTTTTACGCCAACAGTCTGCATGCTTTCTACTATCCTTCCTCTCTTCAGCCACGGTGAAAAGGACCCAACCAGACGCCTGTAGCTGCCTGCAGAGGTGCCTGACTACACAGGCGCGCACATATTTTCTTGGTTCTTCGACTTCACTTTCCTCTGTGACAGGAGCACGGCATAGTCTCATTTTTCAACTCGAATCTCTGGGGGCGTGGCATTCAGCCACACCCAGGCTGCCACTGATAGTACAGTCACAGTGATGAGGGTAGCAGCGGATTTCATTTTGGCTTCTGTGTGATGGTGTAAAAACTATGAGAGGTCAAGGTTAGGTGAAGGGTGCTCGTGGCAGGTGAGCAGACGTTAGATGATTTTTTCCGCGGACAAGGGTTTTGGAACCGTCCGACTTCCAGTCTACTCAGAGTCACCGATGTCCCGAACTACTTTGACTTGGGATTGGTGAATCCACATCGACCTCTCAGCAATCTATTACTGCGGTGGGGGTGGTGAGTTGGACCACGAAGGGGCCTTCCCAACATGGCGACGACCAGGACTTCCTTTTTGTGACTCAAGGTCACCAGACTTCACCACCTCCTGCAGTGTAGACACAAGGATCACGGCAGCTTACATGTTCTTCGGACAAGTTTATCGGTTTCTTGGTTTTATCGTACCATTCGTTCGCTCCTCAAGTCCCACTCTCTTTTGGACGTTTCACTTGTTGCACTTGTTGTTGTTGTTAGGCCACCCAGGCGTCTAAGGGTTACCCTCAGCTGCGCTAGAGCTGGCCCTGGAACGCGGATTAGTTCTTCCGGGGGGTAGCCGTTGGTGGTATTTGTTGCATTCGAAGGCGGCGACGGGCGGCCGCTCAGGACACACCTCGTGAAGGTTCCAACTTTGTCTCCCTGTTACACTTGTTTGGGCCTGAGATTATCTTGAACATTGTCTGTAACAAATTAAACAGTTCCTACAAAAATTTTAAAGTAGGTATTTAGACCTCTGGGACATGGAACACATGCTCTTCCATGTACACCCTCCCTCCTGTTGAGACATGGCTTTTTCCATGGCTCAATTTTGTAATAAAGTCTTTGCTAGGCACGGTAGGCCTTTCGCTGTAAATGGGCCGTCTGTAGATTGTTCAAATCAATTAACACTTTTTAGATCGACTCAGTTTTTGTTGTTGTGTATGCTGTTTGGTAAGTGTTTTCCGCTTCTGCTTTAGCTGCTGCATTCTGTCGTTGTCTTCAACGTGTGATTAACATTTGCTTAACATTTGCTTACCGCTATGTGGTTGGGCTTAAAACCCCAATGAACAAAATCACAACAATCTTACTTATTGTATAACTATAGTTTGTGAAAATTTAAAATCCTTATGAGTCAAAATCTAATATTCTAGCTGGTATTCTATTTTGATCACTGCTTCCTTGTTAAAATCAATAATTGTATTTGTTTTTTCCTTTCCTGCAATTTCACAAATTAACTAATCATACCAAAAATCGAAAGAATACAAAAAGCAAATCAGGCTGCTCTCTCCTCAGGAAAACAGCTTTTCCGTTCTCTGCAACAGTTACATTCAAATCAATTAGTATCCAGAAACAAATACACACATGTATGATTCTGAGTAGAATTGAACCCACTAAATTGTAAACACCCCTTGTTTGTTAGGGTCAATAATTTTAGCTTAATTGAGTCATTTAGAGCAATTAAAACTCATTACTTATAAAATGCATACTAATCAAGTCCAAATGCATGCAATAATGTGTATCGTGTTGCATATTATACTCAGTTGTTTGAAATTGAAAATATCCCAATTTAGTAGTCTTTTTAGCAATTGTCACATTCCATTGTCTTTGAAGTTTGCCCATCATCTATAAAACTTTCTTAATCAACATTTTTCAATAGTCAGGCATAAAATTAAATTGCAGTTACATTTCTACCCATTTTCTTTCTAATCGTTCACATTAACTATCTGTAAGAAGGTTTGGTCTCAATTGAAACGCTTTCGCTCTTTTTATGGAGACAATAAAATCAATATCAAAAGTTCCTAATGGCTTACGGTATTTCTCTCGGAGCAATAATCTTTCCGATCCACATTGGAGTGCTTGACACTACGTCTGATCACGTCAAAAAGTTTCTTACTCGTCTCCTCAAACGTTTCCACTGAGAGAACCTTCTTACAGTGTAAAGGTGGATCTGCATCCTCCTTTTCAGCTATTTTCATGTCTGCTGGTTGGTCAGCAAAACTTGGTACAGATGTTCTCATTTGAGTTGCTCGTGCGTCTTTTCCATGTTTCCTGTTGAGAAGCACAGTCTCCAACTGCTAACCCAAAATTAGTGCGTTTCTTTCAAGTTTTTTCTTTTATGCAGATAGCCAGATTAGACTCATCATGTAGCTTCAATCATGTAGTGCATGATGGCGGTTTGTCTATAGGCTACTAAATAAGATTTCCATATTTTGTCGTCCGGGTGACCTCGTCCTGTGGGCGCAATGATTTCATAATGAAATATGGAACCTTTAATCAATCCCGTCAATTAGTCAGTTAACACATTATTACTATAATCAACGGTACTTTGGAATTTCATATGATGCACTGTTTTGCGGGGAATTTGGATGTCACAAATCCTTGCATATAATCTCTCAATCCGTGTCACGGTTAAATGTCATAGGGACCTTCAATGAAATCAGTGGGAGATTTTCCTGCAAAATCATCCATAGCATACATCACAATCAGTTCTGTTCTTAGCCGAGGCAGATCAAAAAGTGTTCCATGGCTCTACGTTAAGGTGGAGAAGGCTGCATTTGGGAAAGTTTCCTGGTATTCCCGAAACATCTGCCAGTCGAGGAGGAAGAGAAACATCAGTCTTTCGTGGTCTTAGAATCTGGTCCGCGTCTGGCAAATAATATTGTCCAGAATCCTGTTGTGAAGTAGTTGGTAGTGCACGCGAGAATCTTGCGCTTGACCTCTCCGTGTGCTTGGAGCACCCGCACTGCGTTCGGTGGCCTCGTAGATTTCCTCATATCGGCTCCTCTCGCGTTCAACCGTGTCACAAAACTCATTGACTCTTGCAAGACAAAACTGTACATCCAATTTGTTGTTCTGTAGTATTGAAAAAAGCATGTCTGAATGCTTAAAAATTCCATTAAATGTGTGAAGCAAAAAACAAAATTCAAAATCATCCAGACCTGCTTTAAATCCATCAGCACGCCCCACAGACTGCTCGTCGTACTCGTCATGATGCTCCAGGATGTGATGAAACAGTTCCTTTAGAGCAGCTCTCTTATCAAATACTGTATTCACCACTCCGGATGCGTACTGCCACCGTGTTGGTGCCACTCGGGGCAGACGCCGCCGGCAGATTTCGTCAAGCAGCTGTGTGCGTCGAGGTGATCTCGAAAAACATGCAGCAATGACATTCAGGTGAGCAAAAAGTATCTTGCATTCTTTAGACTTTCAGGCCCCCTGAGTCAGTATTAAATTGAGCCGATGGGCATAGCAGTGTATAAATAAAGCTAACGGTGCTCTCTCCTTAACTTTAGCCTGCACCCCATTTAATTCAAAAGACATGACCGCTGCACCGTCATAACACTGTGCCGGGCATTCATTTTCCACCAAAAATTGAATGATGAGACCTGCAATGTCACCGGCTCGCTTCCCACTGGTAACATTTTCAAATCTGACGAAGCGCTCCTTGACACCTTTGCCCATGACGTAACGCAGAACCAGTGCGAGCTGTGCTGCATTACTCGCGTCTGCTGTCTCGTTCACCATTACAGAGACAAACTGTATTTTTTTTATTCTGCTTCTGATCTTTTCCTCCATCACTTCAGCAATAGCAGTGATCAGGTCGTTTGGTATTTTGCCCGATGTGCCACCAAACACTTTATTGGTGGACAGGTGGTAATGTAAATCCGTGTTTTTCTCAGCAATGAGAGAAAGAAGTTCCACATAATTAACTTTGTTTGGGGAGGCAGCGCTTTCATCGTGTCTCCGAAATGAAAACTCCTGCTTGCCCAAATAAATTACGCAGTCTATCAAACTTTTTAAGCTTTCCCTATTTTTCTTTACCTTTTTATTGTGGCGCTCCGTTTCTCTGCGCACTTGCTCGTTGAATTGTAACTCCACTCGGGATTCTCCAAAATTCTTGGAGCGCACCATTGCCTGTAAGTGTCCGGCAGAGCGTAGGTGTCTCGTTGCTGCTTTGGTTAAACAAGTCAAATTTGCAATTCCAGTGTTGCCAGGGGTAGCGCTCGTAGTTGGCGAACTGAAAGTGGCGCACACACCCTTTTCCCGGCTGTCACAAAGTTGCCAGTTTTGGAGTTGACCGTCCTTTCTTAATGATGTCCATTTTTTTCTGGAAAAGTCCATCTGGAAAATGGCTTTGCCAGCAACTCCAAAACCAAATCCACTTGTTTTCCTGCATCGGCCATTGTAGGTGAAATTTTCTAGCTCTGGCTGGCTCACTCTGGCTTTGGCCCGCCTACTCGATGACTAGCCAATCATCCAGATGTGCTTTAAATCCATCAGCACACCACACGGACTCATTCACCATTACAGAGACAGACAGTACTTTTAATTCTCTTCTTCCATCACTTCAGCAATAGCAGTGATCAGGTTGTTTTGTATTTTATCCGACGTGCCACTAAACACTTTATTAGTGGACAGGTGGTAATGTAAATCAGTGTTTCTCCCAGCAATATGAGAAAGAAGTTCCACATAAGGTATTTTTTTTGGGGATGCAGTGCTTTTATCAAGTCCCCAAAATGAAAGTTGACACAGACTATCAAACTTTTTAAGAGCTCCCTATTTTTCTTTACCTTTTCGTTGTGGCGCTCCGTTTCCCTGCACACTTGCTCGCTGAACTCTAACTCCACTCGGGTTTCCCCTAAAGTTTTGGAGAGTGTCGTTGCTTGTAAGTGTCCGGCAGTGTTTGGTGTCTCATCGGAGCCCGTGAACCAGGGGTAGAGCTCGTAGTTAGTTAACTGAAAGTGGCGTGGCGGACAAACCTTATTCCTGGTTGTAACAGGCTTGCTAACTTTGAAGTTGACCACCCTTTCTTAATGATGTCCATTTTTTTCTGGAAAAGTTAGTCTGGAGAACTGCTTTGTCAGCTCATTTTTTTCCTCCGTCGGCCATTGTGGGTGAAGTTTGCGATCTCTGGCTGGCTCACTCTGGCTTTGGCTCGCCTGCTCTATCACTAGCCAATCATAGTTGGTGAAAGCGATGACGTATCCTTATGCCAGCGAGAAGGCAATGACATATATCTATGCCTGCGAGAAAGCATTGTGGTGTTGCCAACTTGAAATCTGATTGGTTAAAGCAACACAACGCGTGTTTAATGCAGTAAAGCCTGCAGAACTGATTGTGAAGGCATTGTTGAGGCAGATTTCTGATCCTGGTAACAAATATTGGCTGAAATGTGATTGGTTAAATGCTTCCATATGAAAACACATCTGGAAGCAGTGCAATCCGGGGAAAGCAATGAACGGAAGCTAACAGACAACTTGGAATTATTTAATAAGTATTGATGGACAAAATATAATATGATTCAGATATTTCTTAGGCCATCAGAGAAGACCTTGAAATCCCTGACGGCCCGCCACTGCTGCGTACTGAGAAGACTGCAAATGAATCCGTAAATTCCACACCCGCACATCTTGCAGTAAGTGGCAAGTGGGCGTGTTTGGCAAGCCCGGACGTGACGCCCCCCCCCTTCCATCTACTCAGCGATTGGTTTGAAAGTGGAAGTCGCATGTGGGGCTCTCTCCATTTGGGGAGACAAATCCATCATGTTCATTTGAACCAATTCATCTATTTATCTCACAGGGTCGGGTTCAACTTGATGACATCTCACTCGAAAGAATGATCCTAACTGAACATTGAATGAATAACTAAAACATTTTTGTGCACCATCCCCATTCTTGCAGCCAGATTTTTGGAAAAAAAGACATTGAAAAATAGACAAATAATTGAAATTGAAAAAAGATCACGGGGCCATCCTCCCACGTCGCGCCTTTGGTGTGGAGCTCCCTCTCACTGCGTGCATCGTGATCAGGCTGCAGTATCGTGCTGAGGACGCAGGGTCACCTTCTGTCAGCGCAAGGGGAAATAGTGAATCATTTGCAGACGAGGCGACGTCCATTCGGTACACATCGGCAAGCAAGCAGCTTTTATCTGGTAAGCGAGTACGCCACTAACATAACAGCATCCTAATACGGAATCTCACCGGATCATCCCCCTTCACCACGGCTACGATGCATTTTCACGGGCAATGCGCTAGCATCTATAATTTAAGCATGTGTCGTTATAAACTCTGTTGTTATTCAAGAGGAACGTCATGTCAGGGTTTCGTTACCCGCCAGTGAAATCAAATGTATGAAAAATAGTAAATGAATTGTATATCTTTGTCTTTGTATATTGGTGTTTTCTCTGGATTAAACGGCAATGGTGAGTGAATGTGTTTTATTTTAAATTTATTTTCATCCTTCGGCATTTATAGAATCGGCGGTGTCCTCAAGGACTATTGCAATGTTATTGTAGTAGATGGAAATGGTGGCCATGTCTGGGAAGGAAGATGGACATTTGCACTCAATTCCTTTCCCTATTCTTGCACAAACTCGAGGATTTCTAGTTGAATTCAATTACTAGCACATCAGTAGATGTGAAATTGTCGCTTTTAACCCCTATATTTTATATTTACTGCTGGATATTTGTGCGTATCTGAATTATACACGAGAGCGTTCTCTGTGCTGTTATGTAATTGGTTGTCACAGCTCAGTAGGAGCCTTCTCTCGCGTCATTGTTTTTCATTTTTTGCCTTTCTAGCCAATGAGCAGCAGTACAGACGCACATTCTTTTTTTGAAGGTCTTGCATGTGGTCTTTCAAATTGTATAAAATACAGCCTTGACGTAAAATGGTTGCAGTTTCAACGTGGTCACATTAGAGCTTTTATTGCATGGTGCGATATACTGTAAGGAACTGTTCTAACTGGTGCAGCTAAAAAAAATAACACCAGCCAAGGCTGCCGGAAGACGCATAGCAGGCAGCCTCAGGGGCGTTCGTGTGTATTCAGTATTCAGTCGAGACCAGTCATTTTGCAAAGGGTGACGCAGAATCATACGAAGAGGCTCCTTATTCTGGAACTATCCGCAGTCCTGAATATTCTGTTTGGTTGGGTGGCTGTCTGCCAAGAACCAAGGTGCTCCCAAGAGAGAGATGATGATCATACTATTACAGAGGATTTATTGCAAGGAAGGAATGATTAACTCATAGGCTGCCGATAATGGTAATAGACGAACCTGATCTGATCTAAAAAGGAACTATGGTCTATACTCTGACAACACAATAACTTTGTCATTTATCCACTTAACAGTGAAAAAACAGCTCAACATCCTTCTTTAATATTATTTTGTAAATTAACAGCTTTATCAGTCAATATTTACAAAGGACAAATATACCCACTATAGGCACCCTGGTTAGCGCATCAGCCTCAGTTCTGGGGTCGATGCTTCGATTCTAGGTGGGTCCTCACTGTGTGGATTTTGCATGTTCTTAGTTGGAGTTTTCTCCGGGTATTCTAGTGTCTTCCTTCCACATCCACAAAACATGCTTCTTAGCCTGGTTGAACACCCTTAATTGGTTTGTACACTTTTCGCCTATTGCCTCATGGTTTCCCTTTTGTCGTGTGACCAAGTGTGTGTACTTTGTAATCAACCCCTGTCTGCCTATTTAAACCCTGTGTGTTTATCATTATTTTTCACAACGTCTGCCCTGTCTGCTTCACGCTATGTTGGCATGTCATGTTTCAAGTTCCTCGTTCCTCCATGTCTTCCGTGCCAGGTTTGGTTTTGTTATTTATTTCTAAGTTCTTTTTATTTTCTTGATTTCCCCTCCACCATCTCCTTGTGTCCTGCGATTCGCTGGTCACCAATTCAGTGTGTCTACTGCCTTCTGCCTGTAGTTGGCTGGGATAGGCTCCAGCACACCCTGTGACACTTGGGACAATAAGCGCTTCAGAAAAAGAATGAAATACGTATACAGACTAATTAAAAAAAGTCCTTAAATTGTAACTATAAATATCTCCATCAATTTCAAAGATGGGAATTGTCCTAAATTAACAGGAACTAACCAGGTATGAACAGGAAGTACCCCAAAATGAGCAAGAATTATGTGTGTGCCATGGACACAGTGTGACAATGTGTTTTGATATTTTTATTATCCACCCCAAGCACCTGCAAAAAGCTGCTGAGTGCAAGCTTGTTATAGCTAGAGTTAGCAGTGTCTGGCAGGGTGTGAAAAAGAGGTGACGCAAGAAAAACAGAGCACTCAAATGGGAAAAGACAGTCTTTGATGGAGACAGTGGAGGGGAAGATCAAATTTGAGTTTGCATTAGCTCTGCGTTTGTATTAAAATCTAAGGAAAATAAACAAAAATGGTGATTCATGTTCGACATTTTTTGCTTGTGTTTCGAAATAGAATAAAAATCTTGTCTAAATGGTTAATAATCTTTACATGGATAGTAGCTGCAGAACTAAGTGACTTTGGATTCTAGTCTATCATGCTTTGTGCCATATTTAACTAGCTGTGCCACACTGACGTTGCTTATACCTCAGGATAAGTGAGGTTGATTACAGTTCTTTCTGAATTTACAATCCCCAATTGTCTGGCCTTTGGTCACCAAGCCACATAAATATCCTGATCATACATGCATTGTCGAAATGCAGAAGATATGACAAACTCATTAAAAAGTCATCATCATTATACAGTGTGATAGGTTCACCAACAGGCATTCCCCAAATGCACACACAAATTAAGAGGAAAAGACAGTCTTCTGGAATTTTTTTCACTTGAAAGGAGAACAAACCGTTGGGGCCAAGTTCCGACTTCGTTCTGACCTTACACATATTTTCTGTTGTTTATTAAATTCAATGGCCCAGATCACAATGTACGTCTCAACTCTCAGGGGAGAAGTGAAAACAGAAGTGATACGTAAATAGTCAAAATAAATGAAGGCTTAGAAGTCTGGTGGCGTCCGTGGTGGACGCAGGTGCAGTTCAAGGCGTTTTGGATTTCCTTTGTTTCGTCCACTCTAAGCAGTCCAAGGCTTTTGGCTTCTCTTTGTTTATTCTAACTAAGGTTCTCAGGAGAAAAGCATTTATTTCGTTGCAAGCAGCCATAAAATAATATGAAACTAACAATGATGTGCAATGTAAGTTTAATAGTGAAGCAAAGCATTTCTTCATCGCAAGCAAACATACAATAAGAGAAAACTAATAATGATGAGCAAACTTAGTTTAATAGTTAAGCAAAGCATTTCTTCATTGCAAGGAAATGTATGATAATAATATGTGCACTGAAGGCAAGATAGCTGCACATAATATGATTTTACTACTTTTCAGAATTTGTCTGACTAACAATTAAAACATATCACTTGTTCCAAATATTATATTGATAGCTCATTAATACGTTATTGTTGACTAAAAAACGAGAACATATGACTTTGTATTTACCATTTATTAGATTGAATAGTTGAAAAGTTTTGTTGTTATGCTTTGTAGAACAGTGTCCAATACACAAGCATAGAGGACCATTTTTAGAATTGTAAGTTGTGAGTTCAATAATTTAATCACTCAACTTTGAAAAGGCATATGTCAAAATGTTCAAAGAAAAGAAGATACCATTTTCCCACTTGCAGAAGTTAATATTAATTGAATTGAAGTGAATGATTTTATTGTCATTATACAAGTATAATGATGTTTTATTACCCTATTCCCACATATTGTAAGAAACCGTATTTTCACCACTATACGGCACATCGTATTTTTAGCCGCAGTGACAATAATGAGTTCTATTTCTGTGTTTTACACGCACAAAGGACGCACCCTTTTTATAGCAGCCAAGCATGGCAATACAAAACATACACGCTAAACCCACACGCTAAAAACACGTTTTTAAAAAGGCAACAGAAGCAAAACTGAGTTCGGTTGTACTTTATTTAGCCATTTAACAATGTACTCACATCATCATCACCCACAAATCCATCAAAGTCCTCATTTTCTGTGTCCGGATTGAACAATTGTCGATCGAAAACGCTGAGTTTTATACGTTCGTCCAGGCGGTCACAATCCATTTGCAAATAGTAGCTAGCGTAACTAACCCGGCGCTGCCTGCCATCCTTTGTAAAGCTTTGTTGACGCCGATGTCCAGCGTATCTAGCGTAACTGGCCCGGCGCTGCCTGCCACCTTTCGTAATGCTGTGTTGATGCCGATGTCCAGCATAGCTAGCGTAACTTGCCCGGCGCTGCCTGCCACCCTTCGTAACGGTGTGTTGATGTCGATGTATACAGGCCACAATCCATTCACAAATAGTAGCTAGATGGTAGCTAGTGTAACTTTTCCAACGCTGCTTTCCATGCTTCGTCAAGCTCTGTTGATATCGATAAATACAGGCCACTATCCATTGGGTGTATTGACAAAAGAACTACATATCCCAGCACACACTGCACAGTACTTTTTCTACGGGAAAATAGTAGACTCGGGGGCTGCTTGCCGTAGTTGTGAGAGCTGTAGAGGATGGTATACCCTATCGACTGATTTATTTTATTTTATCATGATAACAATTTTAATATTAGTCCATATATAAAGCACACTGATTATAAGGTGCTCTGTCTATTTTGGAGAAAATTTAACACTTTTATGTGTGCCTTATAGTCGTGAAATACAGTATATATCTTTTAAAAGCCAATCTTTGGCAAAATGTAAGCCCCACATATAGCTTAACATGTTTTTTTCGAAATATAATTAAGAGTTTTCAATGAAACCAGAGAAAACCACAAAAACACCGGAAAAAACAATCGTTACTTATTGACACTTTTTCCGATTGATTAAATGGGTTTTTATTTCCAAGATGTGCTCAAATTTTGCCAAACCCTTCCTTGCATCTTTGAATAAGTAAGGGTTGCTATCCGGAACACATACTATTGTGTAAACTTGCTATTTGTAAACTTTCCTCTATTTTAGCAATACTATGCTGAACTCGGGGTTTATTTTTTTTTCTTTTTTCTTTTTTACCATGCAGTGATTGTTTTTTTTCCTGCTGATACTTCATTCAATGTGGTGGAGTTGATGAGTTATAATCAAAAGCGGAGTTAAATGAATTATAAATGTTTTGTAGATGTACCTTCTGAGTAGTACTATCATTCAGGAGAACATATGAGACATTGAGTGGCGAGTTTTGATTTTAACTAAAGATCAATAGATGTGGAGTTAGTTTCTATTATTCTAATGTGCAAGTTGAGAAGAGGTGGCACAACATTAATGTAACACTCGCAATAAAACCAACTATCTATTCAACAACATTCTTGTTTTAATAAAAACAAAAACAGCCTAAAGATGCTCCCTGGCTTCCCCTTCCCATGAGCTCACCACCTGTGGGAGGGTCCAAAAAGTTCAGAGGCGCAGATAACTGGGCGGCAGCCAAGGAGGGGTCTTTGGCGGTTTGATCGCGGACTGGAAAAACTTGCTCCTAGGACATGGAATGTCACCTCTCTGCTTGGGAAAGAACCATACCTAGTGCGTGAGGTTGAACATTTATGTCTTCGATGCAGTCGGGCTCACCTATAAGCATAGCTCGGGCTCTGGTACCACTCCTCTTGAGGAGTTTGGACACCTCCACTCTCGAGTCACTGTGAGATACGACAAGCAGGTGTGGGCATACTCATTGGGGTTCATCCCCACGCCTTTAGGTGTGGCTACAGGAACTGATTGTTGTTTGTTATTATGTTCTAAACAGCACTTCAAAGTACCGTCTCTTTTATGAGTCCTTAGAAGGGGTGTTTGAGAGTGCCCCTCCTGGCACCTCCCTCATTCAGCAGGTGGACTTCAATGCTCACTTGGGCAATTACAGTGAGACCTGGAGAGGCATGATTGGGAAGAATGGGTCCCCTGATCAGAACCCAAGTGGTCTTCTATTGTTGGAATTCTGCGCTTGTTATGGCAGCTGATGGGTATCGGCTATCCAAGCGGAAGACGGCTCTGGTGGTCTCCCTGAAGTAAAAACACGGACATGGGAGGACTGTGATGAGGTCATAGAGAGCAACATCCGGGTGCCCTCAAAGAAATTTTGGTCCACCATTAAACGTCACGGGAGGGGAAAGCAGTGCACCATCAAGACAGTGTATATTGGGGGTGGAGCGTTGCTGACCTCAACCCAGGATGGTGGGGGGAATAATTTGAAAACCTCAACTCCACCGACATGCCTCCCCATAAGGAAGCAGAGCCTGAGCACTCTGAGGTAGCTTCTCCAATCTCTGGGGTTGAAGTCACTTAGATGGTTAGAAAGCTCCACAGTGGCCAGCCCCTGGGGGTGGCTGAGATCCATTCAGAGTTTCTTAAGGCTCTGGATACAGGCGTAGGAATACGTCATCACTTTCGCCAATTATGATTGGCTAGTGATAGAGCAGGCGAGCCAAAGCCAGAGTGAGACAGCCAGAGATCGCAAACTCCACCCACAATGGCCGACGGAGGAAAAAAAATGAGCTGACAAAGCAGTTTTCCAGACGGACTTTTTCAGAAAAAAATGGACATCATTAAGAAAGGGTGGTCAACTCCAAAGCTAGCAAGCCTGTTACAACCGGGAATAGGGTTTGTCCGCCACTTTCAGTTCACTAACTACGAGCTCTACCCCTGGTTCACGATAAAATCGCTGCATCCCCATACAAAAGAAATTATATGGAACCTGTTTCTCACATTGCTGAGAGAAACACTGATTTACATTACCACCTGTCCACTAAGTGTTCAGTGGCACTTCGGGTAAAATAAAAAACAACCTGATCACTGCTGAAGTGATGGAGGAAGACATCAGAAGGGAAATCAAAGTACTGATTGTCTCTGTAATGGTGAATGAGTCTGTGTGGTGTGCTGATGGACTTAAAGCGATTTAGAATTTTGTTTTTTGCTTTATACATTAAATGGCATTTTTGAGCATTCAGACTTGCTTTTTTCAATACTAACAACAAAATGGATGTACATTTTTGTCTTGCAAGATTAAATGAGTTTTGTGACACGGTTGAACGTGAGAGGAGCCGATAGGAGGAAATCTACGAGGCCACCGAACGCAGTGCGGGTGCTCCAAGCACATGGAGAGGTCAAGCGCAAGAATCTCGCATGCACTACCAACTACTTTACAACAGGATTCTGGACAATATTATTTGCCAGACCCGGACCAGATTATAAGACCATGAAAGACTGATGTTTCTCCCCCTCCTCGACTCGCAGATGTTTCGGGAATACCAGGAAACTTTCCCAAATGCAGCCTTCTCCACCTTAACGCAGAGCCACGGAACACTTTGCGATCTGCCTCGGCAAAGATCAGAACTGATTGTAATGTATGCCACGAATGATCTCCTTGACTTCCTTCAGCAGAAAAATCTGAGTGAGAGCATGGGGCAGCTGTACACATTAGTGGGTTTGACAGTGAACATCCCTGTGTCCACTGCTTCTGTCGAACGGCCATTTTCAGCCCAAAATCGACTCAAAACTTATGCCAGAAATACAACAGGACAGACTCGACTGTCAGCATTAGCTTTGATGGCGATAGAAAAGAACTTCTTGATGGACCTGAAACGCACACGTGGTCTGTACGACAGAGTAATTGAAATCTTCTTAAGGAAAAAAATGAGGATGGATCTTGTGTATAAATAAAAAGTGAATCTTTGGTGAGTAAAATTAGTGACTGTTCACTGTTTTCCCAATACATTTTCCAATTTTTTAGGTTATTATTGATTCTTTTTTGTGTTGCAGGTTTAGCTGCATTAAATGTTTTATAGCCATAAAGTACTTATTGAGGGTTGAATTGATTCACACAGCACTACTGAAGGCCTCGGTGTGAAATGCAAGGCGCACCACTGGTTCCAATTACAGTGGTACCTTGACATACGAGCAGCCCGACATACTAGCATTTCGAGATACAAGTAAAATTTAGAGCAAATCATTATCTCTAGATACGAGAAACATTTCGAGATACGAGAAAGCTAGGTGGCCAAGACATGAGATGCTGTTAAGGATTTTAGCGCACTGCCTTTTTTGCCTCATCTCTTTCGTGTATAACAGATATCTACGAGCACTGGGCAGAGTGTTGCATTTTTTGCAGTGTTTTTTTTCCATCACTCCGCGCGAATGGCGGCACGATTGGTAATACGAGGAGTATATATTACTTCTCGTTGGTTGCTCATAAGAACATCAGGGGCACTGGCTCTCTCCCCGCAACTCCCTCGTGTAATGTCTCTGGTCGCCACTCCCTCTTTGCAATGTCTCTATGAGCACTTGGCGTTTGTTGCATTTTTTTCAGTGTCCCCCCCCCCCCCCCCCCCCCCCCTTAGCCTGTTAACTCTCGATGGTGGAGTGATCGCTAATACAAAACTACTTCTCGTTGGCAAGTGGTCGTGTGTTATCCTATTGTGAGGACATTTGTGTGCAACATTTTTGGAATATTTTGAAGGGAATACAAAAGCCCATCGATAGTGAAAGTCAGGGTGCAAGCAGGGCAAACAGCCAACCCCGCTGGGAGCAGAAAGGTATCAAACTTTAATACAAAATTAGAATTAAGTTTAGTGTAAGGTTAGATTCAACTTATTTTTCAGTGTCTGCACCGTAATCCAATTCATTTCAATTTTTTTATGTTATTAAACGAGCGTGTTCCATGCAAAAAGCACCCCCCCTCTCCGTCTCTTTCTCTCCCCCTTCGAAATCCATATAATTTTAGTACTATTAAACACATTTTAGTAATATTAAACCACTTATGTGTTACTTTGTTAATAGATGGCAAATTAGAAGAAATCAAACATTTTTTTCCAATCCAATATCCTGTTTTTGGTGTTTTTTCAGAGGATTGGAACAAACTAATTTGTTTTTAGTTCATTTCAATGGGAAACATTGGTTCGATTCACGATAATATCGACATACGACCGCAGTCCCGGAACAAATTAAGCACGTATCTCGAGGTACCACTGTACATTCAAAGTATATTCACAGCAATCTATAGCCCAAATGACATTATTCACAGTAATCATCTATTCCTTTCTTTTATGATTCAGGTATTGTATCTGTTACACACCCCACACTTATCTTGAAACACACAGTCTACTCATTACTACACACTTGTGGTCAAAATAGGTAAACAAAACACACCCACTTATATTCAAAACTATGGGAGGCCCTATATATTGGCCAGTGGCAGGCCTTCAAGGCCTTCTCTGCTGGCCTAAGAATATCTAATACATATATCAAATTTTGTCCATCAATACTTATTAAATAATTCCAAATTGTCTGTTAGCTTCCTTTCATTGCTTTTCCCCCTGGTTGCACTGCTTCCAGATGTGTGTTTTCATATTGAAGCATTCAACCAATCATTTCAGCCATTATTTTTTGCCAGGGTCAGAAATCTGTCTCAAGGCCTTCACAATCAGTTCTGCGGGCTCTGGTGCATTAAACAAGCATTGAAGACTGTTGCTTTAACCAATCAGAATTTGATTTGGTGACACCATGGCCATTTTGCAGGCATAGAGATACGTCATTGCTTTCACCAACTATGATTGGCTAGTAGGCGGGCCAAAGTGAGCCAGCCAGAGATCGCAAACTCCTCCCACAATGGCCGACGGAGGAATACAAATGGATTTGGTTCCAGATTTGCTCACAAAGCTATTTTCCAGACTAACTTTTCCAGAAAAAAAATGGACATCATTAAGAAAGGGCGGTCAACTCCGAAGCTAGCAAGCCTGTTACAGCCGGGAAAATTGTGTGTCGGCTACTCTCAGTGCGCTAACTGAGAGAGTTACTAAACTGTATTTGGAGCGAGCTGCACAAGCAAATATATTGTTGTGTTGATTTAAAGCCATTTTCAAGACGGACTATGCCAGAAATACGACAGGACAGGCTCGATATTCATCATTAGCTTCGAGAAAGAAAGGAGGATGGATATTGTGTACGGTTATAAAGGATTTTTGGTGAGTAAAATTTGGCTATATTCCTAAATAATATTTCAATTGTGGGCCCAGTTCTGACATCTGAAAAGCTCCAGTGTTTGTATCACTAAATGCTGCTAGGAAGTGGATTTTACCCAATTTTAGTGTAATTTTTGCCGTTTTGCCATTGACATCCATCGCTGTCTCTTCCCGTGGAAATCACCCCCTGGCCTGGTTGTAATGGCTCAAAAGCTCAAGTATTTGTATTCAATCAATAAATGCTGCTAGGAAGTGGATTTTACCCCATTTTAGTGCATTTTCTGCCATTTTGCATATGGACGTATCAACAACGTTCATCGCTGTCTTTTTCCCGGGGAAATGATCCTCCGAGCCTGGTTCTGATTTCTGAAAAGCTGCAGTATTTGTATTTAATGAATAATTGCTGTTTTCGGCTGGCTTATACCCCATTTTCGGGCAATGTTTGCCTGATAGCTGAAAAGCTCCAGTATTTGTACTTAATCATTAAATGCTTCTAGGAAGTGGATTTTGCCCCATTTTTGTGCATTGATTTATTAATTATTTGTTATGTCGCAGCTGAAACTGCAGTCGAAGGTTTTATAGCCATAAAATAGTTTTTGAGGGTTGGATTCGTTGAAGGCGCTACGAGAAAATGCACGGACCGTCACTGATATTGGCGTCATAACATGAAAGTCTTTGTCTTTTCTCTTGCAAATAAACAAAGCATTGAGAACTGACCTGGAATCCCATTTCTGTTTAACGTGTGTTAATCAAATGGAACCTCCAGGACAAAAATGAAGACGTCACATTGTAAGTATGAGTTCGAAAAGAAACAAACACCAACAATATTCACAATGCCTTTTAGTAAAAAGTAAGGAAAACTGACAATACATTTCAAAAGAAAGGCTGACGAATTTTACCTATTTAAGCAATGTTTGGGTGTTATTTTTGGTAAAACATTGCAAACCAAAGTGAAATTTTGACGAAATTATAAACTCACACAATTGCGGTGCTGTTGCGTAGTTCATGCAAATAACTTCATGTGGAAATTACTAAGCGGAAGCACTTCTGTGTGGATTCCAGGCGGAGACACACATAGACATCCATCCATGTATCACGCTTGATAAGCATTATAGAATAGATAAAGCGTGACTTATAGATGGATGTTTTATAACTCTCGCTAGGACAGAGAAAAAAGTGTTCCGGGAGAACCAACAAACTTGCTGGCGTAAATTCTTCCAAAAATGATGTGGAAAGGCGTTAAGACCAGTCAGCCACGTGGTGTGTTTAGGAAACATCATGTAAAAACAATGATTCATACATCAACTCTGCTTTCAGCTTAGAGTTGAGTTTAGACTCTTAGAGAAGGTGAAGAAATTCAATCAGTCTATTAGGATCCGACAGCTGTTTTACTGGCCACCATAAAAAAATTAAACTCTCTACATTGCACGGTTTGGACAAACAGCGAAAGAATCTTAACATACACACACACTCACACCCATAAATTACGCCTTATGAAGATTATAGATGACTTTTGATTTATTAAGTTGTGTTTTCGTTCGTGCTGGAATAGAGAATAGTATTGTAACAGGTCAGTTAAATTATAGTTAAGTTACCTTAAAAACACTCCCTACATTGGTGTTATTCGTCTATGGCACCAGGTCTTAGAAACTATTAATTACGATAAACAAGGTATTACTGTACTGGGGCATTTCACTAGCTGAGAGAATGTTTAATACGCAAAGAAAGCACTTGAAATGCTCCAGTACGGTTCTACGTCATGGAAACAAAGGAACACCGGTGCATAAGGAATAATAACCAATGCAAGTGACACAGTTTTGAACAAAAAATGATGTAAGAAAAACAGTAACAGTCTAACCAAGAACAAGAACATATAACAAAAGAACTAGGTAGAAACAAAAAATACTTGCATGTGAGGATAAACATGGCAGAAAATAAGAGAATGTTTTCAAAGTAGGGCAAGAAAAATACACACAATTGTGTTACAACCAGGCTTAACAATGTTTCAGCAACTAATATACTATAGTGGTTGGTCATCATTGTAAATTCATATACGTAGTAAACAATCTGTGGAGTATGTTTACCTTTTTTCCATGATTGAAGTGTAGTTCTTTACATCCTAATGTTTAGCAGGAAAATAAAAACATAAAAAAACATATATATTATGGTTGCGCATTTTCCCTCTGACGTTTTGCCTAATAATGAGGAAATCTTCACCATGGACCGCTGTTTCCCTTGCAACAATCACGAGATGGATCACATCTTACTTTTCCTACCCGTTTGACCACCTCCACTGTTTTCCCTGGGATTGCCACACCTTTACTACAGCTGGCCCCCTAGTCTTCCATCACGTCACTTTACTCTCTGCTTTCATGTCAATCGTTGTTACCTGTCACCACCCGGACGCTGATGTCTCTCCCAGCTTATCTCTGTCACGCTGCCTAAGCTCATGTCTCAATGAAAGACCTCCCTGTCTCGCGATTAGCATGCCCTTCAGGCCCCGGTGGATACACTGGGTGATTGCACCTTCCCTTGTCTCAACTACTTTTGTCTAAACTAAAGAAGGGCTAAAGAGGAGCAGGATAAAATTAGTTCATCTCTATGAAATCTTCTTAGTGTAACAAGCTTATGTTTGTTGTGATTCTCATTTAGCGCCAGTAGGTAATCGTGGACACTCAAATGTATCAGGAACATTTCAAACTGTGTTTTTATTTACTTCCGTATTTACTGAGCATTTGCAATTCAAATCATGTACTATACATCATGTTAAAAGTTAACTGAAGATGCCTGTAAAACAGGGATGGCCATGTCTGGTCCTCAAGTGTCCCTATTCAGTCTGTTCCCCCTCCTCTATCACACCTGAATCAAATGATCAACTCATTAGCAAGCTGTCCAGAAGCTTCATACTGATCCTGATTATTTGATTTAGGTGTATTGGTGGAGGGAGACATTGAAAACAGACATCTCGAGGACCGGACTTGGCCACCCATGTTTTGTATCTGTGAGTCTGTGCTACCTTTGGCATAAGGTCAAGGTTCACTTGAAACATTTTTTAATAAGAATCACACATGGATGGCTAAATTGATGTTAGCTATAAGTGGATTTCAGTGGAAGATAAACTCTAGAATTGCTCTGAAACCACAAGACTTTTTGGTATATAACTTTGTGACCATTTCCCAGACAAGGTTGCCCTGGTCACCTTGCTGTTCCGCCAGATTTGTGGCATGGCCTTCACTAATTTGCATGTCAACCTCACATTTGTGTCCGATCCACCCTTTTGCACTTCTTCCAGGCTCCCTCCCTCCCCCTCTAAAGCTATTCAAGTGGCACACCGAGGGATTATCCTTCAGCATCTGAGACATACTTGTTTGGTCGCACTAGTCCGCTCTAGATTTTCTTTCACAACATAGGTCATTGTTAAAATTGCTTTAGCTTTCAGATGACCTCTCATTAGAGATACATTTGGAATCTACTACTTTTACGGTTTTAGCTGTTTTTAATGGAGGCAATGATGGTAAGTGTATATGCAGAACAACATAGGGTTAAAATACATATTTTAAAGGTGTGGTTATGAAATACATTGAACACAATGTTATTGTGAAGAATATGAATTGAGGTAGTCTTAGAAATTTATTAGCATGGCTATTATGGGAACTTCCTAAGCAGTGAGTGTACTGAATAATTAGATAGATGTTTATAATTATTTTTTTCATTACTCTTACAGCACTACCTCCCACTATTGTTTTCCTCTTTTCTTTTTCTTGGCATGCATGAAATGCCCGTAGTGTAAGATGCTTTTGTGTGTGCGTGTTTGCGCTGCTGCCCCGTGAGTCACCAGTCTTGTATAAATTTTGCGATAACTTGCATACATTGTGCATGGATGCAAAACAGTAGAGAGGACAGGATTTTTTTTCAGAATTAATGAATGCATGATCTTTCCGCATTGTTTGATTTGTTAGGGTATAGTGGAATCATCCTTGACGTGAACAGGCTTTGCTGTTGTTGTCTTCGTAAGGAGCTGATTGGACAGCTAAGTTAATGGACAGGCTTCCTGACTACCTCCTTGAGATGGTTTCTGAGATTATCAAGGTGCTTTAGGCTTTCTTGTTATAACAGGAAAAGATAACATTTATTGTGTCTGCGCTGGCAGTTTCTTTTTTTTCATATCGATCCAGAGACATTTGTTAAGGTTTTTTTTATTCTTGTCCTCTTGCATATATATATATATGTATGTGTGTGTGTGTGTGTGTGTGTGTGTGTGTGTGTGTGTGTGTATGTATGTGTATGTGTGTATATATATATATATATATAAATATATATATATATATATATATATCCATCTATAGATTATCATCTAATATTGTTATTTTCACAGTCAAAATAAAATATATTTGGCAAAGTAGATATTTATAATTAGATAGTATAATGCAACTTGATATTAAGCATGAAAAGATTAAAAAGATAACTGGTGCAGCAAGGTAAATGCTTCTACCTCGTTACTATTGCATGTACAAAGCAATTATTTATAGTTGTTCTGTCAGCTAATCTAATATATGTGTATATATATGTATGTATATGTATGTATATGTATATATATATATATATGTATATACATATATGTATATACATACATACATACATACATACATACATACACACACACACACACACACACACACACACACACACACACACACACACACACACACACACACACACACACATACACACATACACACATACACACATACACACATACACACATACACACATACACACATACACACATACACACATACACACATACACACACATACATACATACATACATACATACATACATACATACATACATACATACATAGACATTCATATATATACATATACATAGACATTCATATATATACATATACATAGACATTCATATATATACATATACATTCCAAAAAGTCCCGGTTCTATAGAAATACAAAAGGAGACGTTTTCTTATAAGACTGTAAAAATAAACTATAGCTTGTCTGAGAGGCAGAATAATTTCCATGGGTCTTCCCATCAAGTTCTAGCTTTATACACTCTGATGTAATGTATGCTCTAGTCACCTGAAACGAAACTAGTAGCTGACAATTGTTGAAATTATTTGTAAGTTATCCATTTACCTTTGTTGGGCCAGCTGAGTGGCTGGAATCGGAATCATGCACGTGTGATGGCAGTCTTTTCTAGGACACACCAGTATGAGATGTACATTGCTGTTCTAGGGGTAAGAAAATGGGATGCGTGGCTGAGAAAGCTATTAATACAATTATTATGAACATTTCACCACAACAGGGCTGAATAGTTATTTCAGTGCTGTATTAATAATTCAAGGACCACTTGCTTCTAATTTATATCTTTTCTCTATCTTCTTACAGTGCACTAGAAACCAGGCACCGTTGAAGAGTACAGGTTTGCTTGAGAAAGGGCACTGCACCATCCACAGAAATGTCTGGCTCCTACGATGAAAGTGCAGGTGCTGATGACACCATGGACAGTTTTTGGGAGGTACAAAATACAAGATGAAAATATTAAACCTTCAATCCTGTGACTTTTTTGTTAATAAAAAAAAAAAACGCAAGCACTTTTGTTTTGGGCCTAGCTGTAAGGACATTTGCCCCACAGTTAAGAGGTCAAGGTTTAAATCATGCCTCGAGCATACCAATGTGGTTTTGGAGTGTACTTTTGCTTCAGTTGGTTTTCTCTTGTTAATCTTACTTCCCCGCATATTTAAAACAGATAGATGCTAGGATGGAATTGGTGTGAAAATGGCAGTGGTTATGTTTGTTGTTGTTAGTGATGTTACTGCTGCGAATATCCATACATATTATCCCATTGACTTGCTAATAAAACCTGGTTGGCATAAGTGGTAACATTAGTAACTCTAAGTTATCTATTAGGTGTACTCATTAAAATTAGTTCTCCTGTTTTTGTTTTTGGTATTTGCACTTAGCAAGACAAATGACACCTAATTTTAATGTGTTAAAGATAATAACGCTTGGATAGCTCTTGATTTTAGCAACTGTGAAGATTTGCATTGTAGTGAATTAGATTGAATTAGATTACCGTATTTTCACGACTCTAAGGCGCACTTAAAAGTCTTAAATTTTCTCCAAAATGGACAGTGCGCCTTCTAATCCAGTGCGCCTTATATATGGAAAAAACTGAAAACCAAAAATGAAAAACCACCACTGTCGGATATTAAAAAAACACAAACGCCTGAACTGAAACAATACAGTTAAATATGCAGTTGCCATCTTAGTTTACAACAACTTCTATCATATAGCTCCTCCCCCACTGCAAGATTTTATACAAAAAAATCCAAAACATCAACAATGGCTGGCTCTAGAGGTGACTGTGTAGTGAGTGCTTCATACCTGGAAATCAATAGCAATTACCGTATTTTCACAACTAAGCCGCACTTAAGTCTTAAATGTTTTTCAAAATAGACAGTGCACCTTATAATACAGTGCGCCTTATAATACAGTGCACCTTTTCTTCACTCAACAAAATTACAACTAGAATGCATTTTTTGGAACTGGGTGAAGAAACAGAGAAAAGCTGCAAAAATGTCACATAACCCTTTACAGATGCTCCCTCTACTTACGAACATTCAACTTACGAAAAAAAACGGTACATACGAAAATGTCTGTAAATTGCATTTATGTCGAAAAATGTACGTAAGTCCGATTTTGTATTCCGCGCCTTTTTCCGAGTAGTGCTTCTTTCCGCCGCTAATACCGACGCCTGGCGCTGTAAGAGCTCAGCTCACCCAGCATCCACCTTCCTCTGCCCAGTTCGTTGCAGTGCGGAAGTTGCGGAAGTGCGTGACGTATCTCCAGTGCTTAAAGAACCTTTTTCATTTTTATCATTAAATATGTTGTGTATCCATTATTCAATATGGTTGGTGAAAAGTGAAAGGCTTCTAGTGAGGGAGGAGCAAGAAAGAGGCAAGCCATTTCATTTGAAACGAAAGTGGCAACAATAAAGAAGCTTGATGCGCGTGAGAAAGTGGTGAGCGTTGCACGGGAATACAACTTGAATCGTTCAACCATCAGTAAGTACCATTTATAAACAGAAAGATGAACGTTGCACAAAAGGTTGCAAATCCCTTGAATGATGCCATATAGTGCTACCGCATTTATGATGAAAAAAGAGGAAAACTGTGCAATCGTCATTAGATAGCTTCTTTCAGAGAGTTTCTAGTATATCTCTCTCTCCATCTCTCTAATGTATGTATACAGTACTGTATGTATTCTTCCCATTTTATCAAATGTTTTTTTAAGTACAAACCAATGCTGGTTACTTATACAAGCCTAAACATACAAATGCACTTATATAAACCTTCAATATACTTATATAGGCCTTAAACATAGATTATAATACAAAATATAGCACTGAATCAACTTCAATTTGAACAATTTCAACTTATGAACAATTTCAACTTATGAACAATTTCAACTTATGAACAATTTCAACTTATGAACAATTTTAACTTATGAACAATTTCAACTTATGAACAATTTCAACTTATGAACAATTTCAACTTATGAACAATTTCAACTTATGAACAATTTCAACTTATGAACAATTTCAACTTATGAACAATTTTAACTTATGAAGAACTTCAACTTATGAACAATTTCAACTTATGAACAATTTCAACTTATGAACAATTTCAACTTATGAACAATTTCAACTTATGAACAATTTCAACTTATGAACAATTTCAACTTATGAACAATTTCCACTTATGAACAATTTCAACCTATGAACAATTTCAACCTATGAACAATTTCAACCTATGAACAATTTCAACCTATGAACAATTTCAACTTATGAACAATTTCAACTTATGAACAATTTCAACTTATGAACAATTTCAACTTATGAACAATTTCAACTTATGAACAATTTCAACTTATGAACAATTTCAACTTGAACAATTTCAACTTGAACAATTTCAACTTATGAACAATTTCAACTTATGAACAAGTGCTCGGAACGTAACTCGTTCGTAAGTAGGGGAGCGTCTGTACTGTCATACTCCAGCCTTCCCTATCCTCGCACTTGGGTGCCATCAACGGCACTAAATGTGCTCATATCTTTACTAAACAGAACAAAATCTTAGAGAGTCAAGTTTGAAAGAATATCACTAGTTATTTAGACACCATGCAACGCCCAACAATTTTGATGAGTAGCAACATGCACGGTGTGCCTAAGACAGCCAAGGGCAAACTACGGCCCACGGGCCACATTAGGCTTTTTAATCCGGCCCACCGAAGTTGTCCAAATATTTTTTTCCCAAGATGGCGCCGGCATGCGGAAGCCAGTGGCAGTAGTTCTGTCCACTCTTATTTGTTTTTCGTGTTTTACAGCCCCTCTATCTTTTTTTAAATTACATTTTAATATTTCTTAATACATTCCTTTTCACTTTAATGATGAGTGATGAGTATGTTAATACTTTAGTCCTTTTTTCAGTTTTTATTTCCTATGAACTGTTAACGGATGCAGTTTTTTATGTGTCGAATCTTGTGCTGACCCATCTGTCAAATTTTAAAATTGGCCTAAGAGGACAGGAACCCTTAAAAGCCTGTCAAATTAGTGGTAATGAATTGCTTTTGTCTCCTTTGTGTCATCGTGTTCAAACACAGTGGCACAAAAACCTTGACTTGACCTTTGACATAAATGCCAAAATATGATGAAAATCCTTCCACGCGCACCACTTGTTCCTTCAAAATCAAGTAGTACTCCACAGATCACTTTGTGGTGCAGAAAGTTCAATCTGCATCATCTATGAATTTATCACTTTTTTTGTCATCCATGCCTTTAAATCCGCCCACCTGTTCTACACACCACTCAGGCGGATTAGTGGGAACACATGCACATGCACACACACGCACACGCGCGTGTACGACACACGGACACACATGCGCGCTCACACACACTAATACAGTGCTTCTCAAATAGTGGGGCGCGCCCGGGCGCGGTGCGATACCTGGGGGGGCGCGTGTAACCCTGGGGAACAGGATTTTATTTGGCCGTACTAGTATAAAGTGTAATTGCGCATCCACAACAGTAGCTGGCAGTGGCGCTCTCATTGTTACTTCTGTCATGTTTGTGAGAGTGCAACATTTCACATGTTGTACCTATAACACTTTTATAAAATGATCTTATTTATAGTCACGGTGGGAAGTGGGGGGGCGCGAATAGTTTTCTTCTTGCTAGGGGGGCCCCAACAGAAAATAATTGAGAAGCACTGCACTAATACAAGACCATGCCATTGCATAACTACAAATGCAAAGGCACAAGGCCCTCACTACTTTCCTTTCTTCATCATTCTACATGAGCTCAGACCCTCTGCAGAGACTGAGGTGGTAGGGCCATACTTGCTCTTTGTTCCTTTTAAAAGGAAAGACCTTGTATAATTGACATTTATAAAAATAAAAATAAAAAGAATTTCTTAGACATCTGATAATGGAAAAGATTATGTTTAATGGTTAATTACCTAAATTGATCGTGCCGGGTGTGGCCATTTTGTGATGTGCAAACACAGTTATAGATTTACGTACAAGTTAACGTGGGTTGTTACGACTCCCCCTGGGGTATGATATACCAGGGAGTCGCAACTATCACAGCAGACAGGTTCGGTCAAAGATGAGTTCGGACACACATTGCAAGTAGCCTTCAGTTATTTTTATTTACAATAAAGTTAATAAAACAGACTACGGGATAACATAGGGGAAGCACGAGATATTAAAGTGGCACCCTCAAATAAACACGGTAAAACCCCCTCCGAGACAGGTGTTCAAATGAACACCCACAAAATACAGGAAATAAGACCGAAGGATGCCACTGTTAAACTGATGTAATATAATCTAGACAGGGGAATAACTGTGTCTAAATGCACAAACTATATGTATACCCATGGGTGTCTAAACTTATCTCAAGTCCCCCTATGCAACCCAAAATCATTAACACCACCTACAAAATATAACATGGAGTAACGTACTCACAAGCCTACAGGCAGCAGTTCAGCAACAAGGGCGGCACTGACATTTGAAAAGGCTTTAAATAAGGGCAGGAGGGATGATTGGGGAATTAATTACAGCTGTGTTTGGCCTGGGCAGGGCTCTGTCACAGGGGTGGAGCCAGAGCTGGAGATAAAACACCTCCTACTGGTGTGTGTCCAGGCTGCCAGCCGTAACATGGGTCATGGGTAATAATGGTATAATATGGAATAATGGGTTATCGGAGATACTCAAATGGAGACCATCAAGGGGTTAATGTATGCGGTGGGTTTTTTACTGTTAATACCACTTCAACTGAGCTGCAGATAAAGCAACCATCAATATTGTCAGGTTTAAGACCATATACATTCAATAATATCGGAGCAGAGGAAACACACAGCCAGTCGTGATGAGAATTTAAACCACTTCATATGAAGGAGGACGCCAGAATAGCCAGAGCAGAAAGATAGTCTATCTTCCTGAATGACCGTTTGGAATTCCTGGCGACTCCCTACAAACAACCTGGTTTTATTAGAGACAAGTCATAAAAATGGGAGGCGTTAATACAAATGAAGGAGGTGGAATGCAAAAGGTGTAGTGCACATTTTAACCAATAGGTGTAAGTTAAATTCTATTCTAGTAACTTAATACATCATAGTGAAAAGGGTGCAATACTAAATATAAGAATACAAATGTATTTCACATTTCCCCCCTGAAGTTACTTTGAAAGAATTTTCATTTTCATCAATCTATATCCCTCCTCTGCAGGTTTTAGAAAACAAATATCATCAATAGTCACTCAACAGGGTATGGAAAATAACAAAATCACTTGTGAAGGCAAAGGTGAAAAACGTGAGGTAATTCAAGGTTATCTAAGAAAATTCCTTTGCGTCCCTCTTTATGAGCGAACACAGTTTTGAGGTTAAGACATGTACAATTACCCGGAGGACTCGACATACCGGCACTCGTAAAATGATGGGAGAATCTTCATCACGGCATGCCACACGGTGATACTGTATGTCGCTGTAAGCTACCAGCGTGTGCTGGTTAGGTTTTTGAATCATAACTTTCATACCAAGGATTACACACATTGAAAAGATACAGTATAGAAGTAAAACCGCAAGAAAGGGAGTTGCAAATTTAATCTGAATAGAGAACCATGATCCGGTTGGTAACCACGACCACAGTGATACCCAATTACGGCTGAGTGATCTTGGGCCATGGTGTTGGCTAAGATTTTCATTTCAGCTATGGCACGAGTTATGTTACCTTTGTCACCGGTTCCATCTTGGATGAAGGTGTAACAGTGCTCTCCAACTATGGCACACTCACCTCCATCCTTGGCTGTTATCAAATCTAGGACCGTCCAGTCTTGCAACTCCATTTCTCTAAGGGCTTTTAATTCTTCTGCTATACCTTGTAGGGCTTTAAAAGTTTGGTTAATGAACACTCATATAACAATTCAATGTCCAAGTTGGGAAGTTAGTGACAGAATGATTTTCTGGGGGGGTGGACCACAATTTATGGTCACCAGGAACATCACTGCCCCAGATTGAATCACGTGGTTTGAATTCCACTGACTTTGATCTTATATATCTTTCTGTTATGTTCACTCCCCTTCAAAGGAATGCATCTTGGACCACCTGCATCACTGCAGATGTGCTAAATGTGACACCTAGACCCAGTGAATTCAGGATATCAGGATACCTGTGGAAATGGGTATACGGCTACACACATAACAACTTTCATTCACACCAGTTAGTTTTTGTCTGAAATGCCATGAAATGATACCACATATTTTCTTCAAAGTGGTTATTTGGATTGCTCTTTTCATACCACTTCACTTTCCTCTGTGACAGCAGCACGGCATTGTCTCGTTTTTCGACTCAAATCTCTGGGGGTGGGGCGTTCAGCCACACCCAGGCTGCCACTGATAGTACAGTCACAGTGATGGGGGTGGCAACTGATTTCATTTTGGCTTCTGTGTGAGGGTGTAAAAACTATGAGAGGTCAAGGTTAGGTGAAAGGTGCTCGTGGCAGGTGAGTAGACGTCAGATGATTTTTTCCCGGACAAGGGTTTTGGGACTGCCCGATTTCCAGTCTACTCAGAGTCACCGTTGTCTCGAACTACTTTGATTTGGGATTGGTCAATCCACGTCGACCTCTCAGCAATCTTTACTGCGGTGGGGGTGGTGAGTCAAACCATGAAGGGGCCTTCCCAACGTGGCGAGGACCAGGACTTTCTATTTATGACTCAAATTAGGCTCTGGTCACCAGACTTCACCACCTCCTGCAGGATAGACAAAAAGATCACGGCAGCTTACATGTTCTTTGGACAAGTTTATCGGTTTCTTGGTCTTATTGTACCATTTGTTCGCTCTTCAACTCCCACGCTCTTTTGGACGTTCCACTTGTTGTTGTTATTGTTGTTGTTAGGCCATCCAGGCGTCTAGGGGTTACCCTCAGTCACATTAATTCATCCGGGGGCTAGCCAAAGGTGTGTAGTAGTCGAATTCGAAGGCGGCGACGGGCGGCCTCTCAGGAGACACCTCGTGAAGGTTCCAACTTTGTCTCCCCGTTGCACCTGCTTGGGCCCGAGGCTATCCCGCACACCCTCTGTAACAAATTAAACAGTTCCTACAAAATTTTTTAAAGTAGGTATTTAGACCTCTTGGACATGGAACACATGCTCTGCCATGTCCATCTTCCCCCCTGTTGAGACATGGCTCCCTCCATGGCTCAATTTTGGAATAAATTCTTTGGTAGGCACGGTAGGCCTTTAGTTGTGAATAGGCTGACTGTTCTGCTTCTTCATGTATCTATGCATCTTTTCTTTCTATGGTGCAGTGTTCTTAAATCAATTAACACAGTTTTTAGATCGACTCAGTTTTTGTTGTGTATGCTGTTTGGTGTTTTCTGCTGCTGCTTTCCCTGCTGTATTCTGTCATTGTCTTCAGCGTGTGCTTAACATTTTCTTACCGCTATGTGGTTGGGCTTAAAATCCCAATTAACAAAAATCATAACAATCTTACTTAATTTCTAACTATATGCCTTATCAGTCAAAAGTAGATATACTAGCTGTTATTCTATTGTGATTGCTGCTTCCTTGTTAAGATCAATAACTATATTTGATTTTTCCATTCCTGCAATTACACAAATTAACTAATGCAAGTTACATTCACATCAATTAATATCCAGAAACAAATGTAGACATTTATAATTCTGAAAAGAAGTGAACCCACTAAACTGTAACCACCCCTTGTTTATTAGGGTTAATATTTTCTAGCATAATTGTCTTTTAGAGCCATTAAAACTCATTACTTATGAATTGCATACTGATCAAGTCCCAATTCAATTAACAATGTGTATTGCGTTGCACATTTATCTCAGCTGTTTGAAAATTCTAAAATATCCCAAACTAGTAGTCTTTTTTATCAAATGTAACATTCCATTGTCTTTGGAGTTTGCCAATCATCCCCTTTAAAACTTTCTTAATCAATACTTTTCCAGTAGTCAGGCATAAAATTAAAATTTAGTTACATATCTATCCATTGGAATCTCTTTTCTCTCTTAATCGTTTACTTTAAAAATCTGTAAGAAGGTTTGTTCTCAATTGAAACGCTTTCACTTTTTATGGAGACAATCAAACCAATATAAAAAGTTCCTTATGGTTTATGGCATTGCTCCTCGAGCAATAATCTTTCCAATCAATATTGGATGCTTTCCATTACGTCTGATCGCGTCAATAAGCTTATCTTACCTGTCTCCTCAAACGTTTCAACTGAGAGAACCTCCTTACAGTGCAAAGGTGTATCTGCATCCTCCTTTTCAACTATTTTCATGTCTGCTGTTTGGTCAGCAACAGTTGTACGGACGTTCTCATTTTGGGTTGCTCGTGCGTCTTCTCCATGTTTCCTGTTGAAAAACACAGTCTTCTTCTGCTAACTCAAAATTAGTGCGTTTCTTTAAAGTTTTTCTTTTATACAGATAATCGTGTAGTGAATAATGGCGTTTGGTATGGTAACGAAATATGGAACATTTTGTCAATTCAGTCAATTAATCCGTTAACACAATTTGGATGCCATTATCCCTATAAATCAATGGTACTTTGGAATTTCATATGACGCACTGTTTTTGTTTTTTCATTTCAGTGCTTTGCATTGCAGATTTGTTCCTCCAATTCAATGCATTATCATCAAAAAATTTCTTTGGACTAAACAATTTTCCTTGATTTTTCATCGCCATCCAAAAAGGCTTATTGGCGATTTCAGAAATTGATTTCAAATTTCCAATCCTTCGCTGCCATCCCTGAAAAGGGCTTATTGGCAGTTTCAGAAATTGATTCCAATTTGCTAAATCCATTTCCACCTTGATATCTAAGGGATCAATTATATCTTGGTGGATGGCCAATCAAAAACACAAAAACACAAACAACCATTCACGCTCACACTCATTCATAATCAGACATCAGTGGTCTGCAATTTTTTTTTCACTAGTGGAGAGCGCCATCCCTGAAAAGGGCTTATTGGCAGCTAACCACCTTTTGCTGTCCTATCAGCACTGATCATTCTCAAAAGAACTAGGTTAATGGCATTTGATTGACATCAATTGTTTGATGCCTATGCAATCCGTTATATTCTAATAGTCATTAATATGACTTGTGCTAAAGCATATCTCATCTGTTGATAGGCGAGCGAGACACATCATTCCGTGCACTGAATGATCTATGATGCTCACATAATCCCAGAGAAATCATGCCTTTCCTAAATTAATTATTTTATCTAAACTTTACCTAATAATTTGGATCAATGCCATGTCTGCATTGTTTTCTTCTCGTTTGATATCATTAATACTTTGGATGAATGCCATTTCTGTCTCCTCTGCCTCTAAATTCTTATCTCCCTCTGCTCTTGTTGATGCGAGGTAACCTGAGACGTCTTGTCTGGCATTCCAGGAGACCCCCCCCCCCCCCCCCCCGTGCCTGGTACGAGAGGGGGGATAGTAAGGGGGCACTGTCATTTAGCAGGCCTGGCATCCATCAGACCTGTCATGCTGGCGAGTTTTGGGATGGGTTAGGGAAAGAAGGCTTTTTTTACCCCATTTGGCCGCCATTTTTCCTTTGTCCTTGGCTCAGCCATTTTTTCTTCACATGTGCTTTGCCCTTTTCACCCCCCACCCTTTGTCTTTATTCTTCCTCCACTCTTTCATATATGTGCAATTATCCTGGAAAATTCTTTAGCATAAACTTCATGTTGGTTGAGAGTTCTTTGCTGTTTGTTAAACCCATTTTTGAAACTTTTCTTTTGTTTGAAGATTTTTTGAACTTTTTCCAAGCAATGGTCAAATGTTACTCTATTAATATATTTCTTTAGGATTTTTTTAGGGACGTCCCAACTAATTTATTATACTTTTAATAACGTTATTATCCTATTTATCCGTCTACGTCGACTTTATAACCGTTATTCTTTTCTTTTGCAAGGCCTGCGCGCGTCACGACGTACTTCCGTTTTTATTATATCTCTATATAATGATTACTTTTTATTTAGCGCTTTTTACTCATCGGGTGCATTATTTTTGAAAGGTTTCCCTTATTTTGAACAATCTGTGAAATCCTTTTAACAAAAGGGGGACTCTTACTCCCGCCTTAAAGTAAACGTCACGTCACCGACGTACTTCATGGAAATACTCAGTTGGCCGACCAAGCATTCATCCGTGCATACCTTACGTTTCTATTTTAATTTTAACGACATACGTAATCCTCACATGTATGCATCCCTTATCTCCCACTATTGGAGCGTTTTTCTTCGACTCGTTCAAATGGAAAAACGGGATTTCACCAGCCTTGTTATGTATAAATTTTAAATGCACTTACCGTCTGTCTGTCTCCTCTTTTCTCCGGCCGGGTTCCTTTCTTCAAACGGGCCGCGATCGACCGAAATGCCCCCTCTTTCAAAGTAAGAGGGCTGACGTCAGTAATTCTTGGCCTTCAGTCCACCGCGGTCCGAGAAATTCAGAAAGGAATCTCCGGGGTTTTCGGCACCAGAAAATGTCAGGTTTAAGACCATATACATTCAATAATATCGGAGCAGAGGAAACACACAGCCAGTCGTGATGAGAATTTAAACCACTTCATATGAAGGAGGACGCCAGAATAGCCAGAGCAGAAAGATAGTCTATCTTCCTGAATGACCGTTTGGAATTCCTGGCGACTCCCTACAAACAACCTGGTTTTATTAGAGACAAGTCATAAAAATGGGAGGCGTTAATACAAATGAAGGAGGTGGAATGCAAAAGGTGTAGTGCACAATTTAACCAATAGGTGTAAGTTAAATTCTATTCTAGTAACTTAATACATCATAGTGAAAAGGGTGCAAGACTAAATATAAGAATACAAATGTATTTCACAAATATGAAACAAAATGCAAACCTTAATGCAAAAATAGACACAATTTGGTTTTCCATTTACACACAAAAAAACTCAAATTTGTTATGAATAAAATCTTTCATAATCACCATAAGGTAGGTATATTTTGCTCATCAAACATGGCATTAACCAACTAATCAAGGAGCAGAAAAATCTAATGTTATTTTGTGCCACCCATTTGTGAGTTGAATTTGAAATCTGGTTATTAAAAAGGGTGGCCCGGTGAGGCGAGTGGTTAGCGCGTCGGCTTCACAGCACTGGGGTCCTGGTTTGAAATCCAGGTCACATCCATTCGTGTGGATTTTGTATGTTCTCCGCGGGCCTGCGTGGGTTTCCTCATGTTATTCCACAGTCCAAAAAATGCATGGTAAGCTGATTGGACACTCTAAATTGCCCCTAGGTATGGGTGTGAGTGTGCATGGTTGTCCGTCTCCTTGTGCCCTGCGATCGGCTGGCCATTGATTCATTTTGTCCCCTGTCTCTGGCCCGGAGTCAGCTGGGATAGCCTCCAGCACCCCCTGCGACACTAATGCGGATAAAGCGGTTCAGAAATGAGATAATATTAATTAAAGAATCAGTGCCATTGCTAATATAACATTTTAATGATTAAAGTATTGGAAATAGTGTGAATAACCCTAAGAAGACAATGAGAGAACAGACTGACAAATTAGTTTTAGATATTTTCATAGTACAAAATATTCATATTCATGTTATAGAAGTTGGTCATATAATATACAGTTGTGGACATAAGTTTTCATACACTTGTGAAGAACATAATGTCATGGCTCTCTTGAGTTTCCAGTTATTTCTACGACTATCATTTTTTTCTGATACAGTGATTGGAACAGATACTTTGTCTCAAAAACATTCATGACGTTTGGTTCTTTTATGACTTTATTATGGGTGAACAGAAAAAAGTGATCAAATCTCCTGGGTCAAAAATATACATAGTGAAGCGCTAATATTTGGTAACATGTCCCTTTCACTTCAATTAAGTGCTTTTGGTAGCCATCCACAAGCTTCTGGCCAGCTTTTGGTTGAATCTTTGACAACTCCTCTTGACAGAATTGGTGCAGTTTAGTTAAATTTGATGGCTTTCTCCCCAAAACTCTCGTGACGGAAAGACTCAGCGAGACACGATGGTGGTGGACGCGCTGACCCAAGATGCCTTTACACGTCATTTACAAACGTCATTTTGGGGAGAATTTCCGCCAATGAATTTCCATCATGCTTTATAAGGATTAGAGCAGGGGTGGCCAACCCGCGGCTCCCGAGCCGCATGCGGCTCTTTGCCCAGTTTCACAGTAAAAAATGTGGCTCTTTGCGGTAACACAGTAAAAAATGTGGCTCTTGGTCTCTGACTGGTTGGCCACCCCTGGATTAGAGAATATATAAAGCGCGAGTTATGGATGTGTGGATGTTTTATAACTCCCGCCATGACAGAAAAAAAGTGTTCCGGGGAGCACCTAGAAACTCGCTGGCAGATCAATCAGCCATGCGGTGTGTTTAGGGCACATCATGTAAAAACAACGATTCATACATGTACTCTGCTTTCAGTTGTAACAAATAAAAGTTGAGTTTACTCAGAGAAGGTGAAGAAAATCAATCACTCGTCTATTAGGATCCGACAGCTGTTTCTGGCCACCATTTCAACTCTCTACGTTGCACGGTTTTGACCAACATAGCGAGAGAATCTTAACCTACACACACACACACACACACACACACATACCCATAAATTACGCTTTATAAGGATTATAGATTACACTTTTGATAGTCATGCAATACATTTTGCCCTTTATCAAACTTTAAAAAGTTGCAACAGACATTAGTTTAAGAGTAGACTGCTCACGCAATTCGGCTGATGTGCAGCGATAACCTGTAAAGCATATAATGATCATTGTGATCAATGAAAACATTTAATCCTAAATAATGTGACTGCAGATTCGACTGACTACAGATGCCACTCAGTGATGGTGTGAATGAGAAATAGATGGTGGTCTATCTTTTCAATGAGTGTGTGCAATTTCTGGATGTGAATTTGTGATGATGAGTCAATTTAAAATATGGTCATAGATCACACATAGTTACACATGATGAATATTTTTGCTCTCTTGTTCCTAGGTGGGAAACTACAAACGTGCTGTCAAGAGATTTGATGATGGCCATCGACTGTGCAATGACCTCATGGGCTGCCTGCAAGAACGGGCCAAGATAGAAAAAGCTTACGGGGATCAGCTGACCGCTTGGTCGAAGAGATGGAGACAACTCATTGAGAAAGGTTCAATGCTATAAAACAATTAGTTGACATATATTATCAGAGCTGCCAACCTCTGTCGAGCCCATTTAGAAGTACCCTTGTCCAATTTCCGGAGTTTATGTTTTCATCAGGAGTGAATGCAATTTGTGTAAAATTGATATAAAATATTTTTTTAAAGATATCATTGAACAATTTAAATTAAAGTGTTATAATGTTTTTACATGAATTGAAATATTTTGGTTATGCAAAGTATTGAAAAAGTAGAGCATAATGAAAGAAAAAAAGTATAGTCACCACAGTATAATTTGTTGATCATTTATTGGCAAATTCAAATTTGCAGAACATTAACACATGTTTTTCGACTGGTCCCTAACCCGCACGAGTTGTGCAATGTGCAAATGTCGATCCTTTTGGAGACGACCTCAACGTGGGATATTTAATTTAATATGAACCAATAAACTTCTGCGCGTGTCTGGGTTTCTTAGTAGAAGTTTCTTCCAATTTGGCATCCATTTTTGCGCTTATCCCAAGCAGGCATATTGATAAGACTTACCAGTGTTGTGTACTCCCATTTCCTTTAGAACAACCGTGGAAATGATAGGATTTGTGGCAATGGTTCAGTCAGCCTTAATAATACTTATTTCCAGCGGCGGTCTGGGCATTTTCTAGCGACGCCTTCAATCCAACGACACATAAAAAAATAATCAATAATAACCTCATACAATTAAAATATTATTTAAGAATATGGCCATATTTTACTCACCAAAAATCCTTTTTAACTGTACACAATATCCATCCTCCTTTTTTTTCCTCCTTCTTTTATATCGCCAGCGAAGCTAATGCTGAAAGTCGAGCCTTTCCTGTCGTATTTCTGGCATACGTTTTTATTCGATTTAGTGCTGAAAATGTTCGTTGCTGGATGTGACTGATTTTCTGGCTTTGGAGTTGTCAGACCTTTCTTAATGATGTCCAGCTTTTTTCTCTTGGAAGGTCCGTCTTGAAAATGGCTTTAAATCAATACAACAATATATTTGCTTGTGCAGGTCGCTCCAGATACAGTATGGTAGCTTTGGCCTGCCTACTCTATCACCAGCCAGTCAAAGTTGGTGAAAGCAATGTCGTATCCATACGCCAGCCAGCGAGAAGGCAATGACGCATCCCTACGCTTGCCACAAGGCATTGTGGTGTTGCCAACTCAAAATTTGATTAGGTAAAGCAACAGTCTTATCGACGCATGTTTAATGCAGCAGAGCTCGCACAACTGATTGTGAATGCTGGGGCAAAAGCAATGAAAGAAAGCTCACAGAAAACTTGGAATTATTTAATAAGTATTGATGGAAAAAATATAATATATGATTCGGATATTTCTTAGGCCAGCAGAGAAGGCCTTGACGGCCCAGACAAATCAGCTTTCTGACAAATCCATTCACTCCCAACATGAATAAAAAACTGTTTTATTATTTCCTCCGGGGTAAAGTATTAGTATTTTCATGACACAACAATAGCATAACTCATGTTGAACAGCTGGGCGAATGCGGCATCCAACACGTCCACACTCTGTCTCACCAAAGTCGTCATTTATCAAGTTAACAATTCCTACCTGACATCCACTGCTTCCACGCATTTTGCAGTCGACCTTTGAATGCTCTGACAAAGCCAACATTTAGTGGCTGGAGTTCTTTTGTCAATCCACCCAGAATGACGGCGAGCGAGAATTAGTGTGTTAAATCGAGCTCAACCGAAATGTAACCCCCGTTTTATATATCCCAGCATGCACCGTGCACTGCTACTTCTACCTGGGAAATTAAGTCGGCGGCTGCTTGCCGTAGTTGCAGCACAATATTGGTCCATCAGTGGTGGACCGAAGGAGCCTGCAAGGCCTTCTCTGCTGGCCTTAAAAAATATCTGAATCACAGACTGATGTAAATTATGTTTTCTCCATGAATACTTATTAAATAATTCCAAATTGTCTGTCACCTTCCCCTCATTGCTTTTCTCCGGTGCACTACTTCCAGAAGTGTTTTCATATTTAAGCACCTAACCCAGGGGTCGGGAACCTTTTTGACAAAGAGAGCCATAAACAATTAATATTTTCAAACATTATTCCTTGAGAGCCATACTCAGAATTTAAAAGTAAAAATACATGAAAACGTGAGCATTTATTATTCATTTCACTACTTTGGAAGTTAAAAAAAAGTCTGAATTCTTTTGAGAACATTATTTCACTGTTGCTAATCAATGAGTATCAATGAGCGAATGCATCCAGAAGAGCCCAATGAAGAAATTATGATTTAAAAGGCGTAGAGCCATATACACCCATTAAAAGAGCCCCATATGGCTCCCGAGCCATAGGTTCCCAACCCCTGATCTAACCAATGCCTTGAGGCATTCACAATCAGTCCGCAGGCTCTGCTGCATAAAACAAGCGTCAATAAAACTGTTGCTTTAACCCAGTGGTTTCAAACCGGTTCCACATAGGGCCGCAGTGGGTCCTGGTTTTTGTTCCAACCGATCCAGTGCTGACATTTTAACCAATCCGGTGTCTTTAAAATAAGTAGCACCTGAATCTAAATAACTGATTGCACTTGCAAAAGGTATCCTTGTTGAGTTGGAATGAAAACCTGCACCCACTGCGGCCCTTTGAGGACCGGTTTGAGACCACTGCTTTAACCAATCAGATTTCGATTTGGCGACGCCGATGTCTTCTTGCAGGCGTAGGGATACGTAATTGCCTTCTCGCAGGCGTGGGGATACGTCATCGCTTTCACCAACTATGATTGGCTAGTGAAAGAGTGGACTAGCCTGAGCTACCAAACTGTATCTGGAGCGAGCTGCACAAGCAAATATATTGTTGTGTTGATTTATAGCGGTTTTGTCAAAGCCATTTTCAAGACGGACTTTTTAAGAAAAAATGCCGGACATCATTAAGAAACGTTGGACAACTCCAAAGCAAGCAAGCCTGTCACAACTGGGAACGAACTTTTTCATCACTAAATCTAATAAAAACGTATGCCAGAAATACGACAGGACAGGCTCGACTTTCAGCATTAGTTTCGATGACGATAGAAAAGGAGGGGAAAAAAGGAGGAAAAAAAGGAGGATAGATATTGTGCACAAGTAAAAAGGATTTTTGGTGAGTGAAATATGGCTATATTCCGAAATAATATTTTAATTGAATGAGGTTATTATTTATGCTTTTTTATGTGTGGCAGCTGTAGCGGCAGTAGAGGTTTTATAGCCATGAAATAGTTTTTGAGGGTTGGATTGATTCAGGCAGCTAAAGGCGTCGGTAGGAAATTCACGGACCCCCACTATGATCCATATATAATATTTGCATAGTTAGCAATTTAGCTTTGAATGCTCTGTTGACGACAACATCTAGCGGCTGGCTTTTGTAAATCCACCCTGAATGAGGGCAAGCACTGAATTAGAGTGCTCGCCGTCATTCTGGGTGGATTGACAAAAGAACTATATATCCCAGCATGCACCACGCACTCCTTCTACGGGGAATGTCGCCGGGGGTTGCTTATTGTAGTTGCGGCTCAATATTGATTCATATTAAAGGTTCAAGGTCAGCTTTTGAAAAAAGAATTATGGGTTTTAGGTGCACCTTATGTTGCGGAAAATTCTGGAGAAGTTGGCAGCTTTGCATTAGCACATTTAGTCCAAATTAATATTTTTGTCAGGCCCCCAGTATGGCTCCGTGGAGAGGGCATGGCTGGCGGTAATGACCGAGGCAGAGAAGGTGAGCGAGCTACACCAAGATGTCAAGAACAACCTGGTGAATGAGGATGTGGAGAAGGTCAAGAACTGGCAGAAAGAGGCCTATCACAAACAAATGATTGGAGGTTTCAAAGAGGCAAAGGAGGCAGAGGAAGGATTTAAGAAGGCTCAGAAACCATGGGCTAAAAAACTCAAAGAGGTGAGATGTCCCATTATTTTCCTACATTAGTTTTAATAAATTCCCTTCATTTTAATACCCCATCAGTGTTAGTGCAGAATGATGAGGAAGTTTGTGATTTTACATGCAGATGGAGACAGTGAAAAAAGCCTACCACATGGCGTGCAAGGAAGAGAAGCTGGCGGTCACTCGAGAGGCCAATGGCAAAACTGAGGCTTCTGTCACACCGGACCAGCAAAAGAAACTTCATGAGAAAGTGGACAAATGCAAACAGGATGTGCAAAAAGTAAGGGGAAATAGACACTCCACCTGCTTTGACAAGAGGATAAATAATATTTTTTGTTTCTCTCAGGCCAAAGAAAAATATGAAAAGTCTCTGGAGGAACTCAACAAGTGTGCACCACCCTACATGGAGAGTATGGAGCAGGTGTTTGACCAGTGCCAGCAGCATGAGGTCAAGAGGCTGACTTTCCTGAAGGAGGCCTTGTTGGACATTAAACGTCATCTCAACCTTACCGAGAACCAAAGGTCAGCAGACCTAAAAACAGTCACATACACACCAGCCTTATAATCCTTGCGTCCCCAAAAGATCTTTGACCTGCAATAGGCTGAAATATGTGATATTAAAATTAAATAACTCCCAACATGGGGTGCAGGGGTGGAAATTAGGACCTACTGTTCTCATGTCAGTCTTCACATGCAGTTCTAATGTAGTATCCACGTTCCATATGCATTTATAAAACTACAATATCGAATATATAGTACTATAGCAAATAGGAATTATTACTACATGTTTGTTTTCCCTTTTTTGCTAATATCGGTTTTAAAAATGCCTTTCACAAGTGACAATGTGATCCCAAGTGAGAAGTTTGATTTTGTTCTATTTAATAAGGGACAGCACATATGGAGTAACATATTGATACTCATGTTGCCCGGTGGGGCCGGCGGCTGAGTGGTTAGCACGTCAGCCTTACAGCTTTGGGGTCCTGGGTTCAAATCCAAGTCAGTCCACCTGTGTGGAGTTTGCATGTTCTCCCCGGGTCTGTCTGGGTTTCCTATGGGTACTCCAGTTTCCTCCCACATTCCAAGAACATACATGGTAGGCTGACTGGACACTCTAAATTGTCCTTAGGTGTGAGTGTGAGCATGAATGGCAGTTGAACACTTGTTGGGGATGTAACTTTCCTGGGTGATAATCAAGGCATATGTGTGGATAAATTCCACTACTGACAAGAAAGATATTATCATCATACAAGGGGATTGGAACGCCAAGGTTCGGGTAGATGCAATCGAGGACGGGGAGAACCATTGTGGATCCTCCTGCAATTTAACAACTAACGAGCGTGGACTACGCCTACTTGAGTTTGCCAGTCTTAATGACATGGTGCTGGCTAATACCCTTGGCACACACAAGGATTCAAGACGCTGTATGTGGCATGCCCCCAATGACATGCGTCACTAAATCGACTATATCCTAGTGCCAAATCGGTTCAAATCAGGTATCAATAGAGCCACAACGCGCACTTTCCCAGGTTCAGATGTGGGAACACATAGGGACCCTGAGGAGAGGGATTCACTATTGACATCTCGTCAGCTTGGGCCTTCGGGTCGACAGATGTCACAAGCCCTCACCCATTCCCAAATCGCGCATGAGTGGCTCCACGTGCCATGCCCCGGAAACCGCTTCAGCTGGCGGGCAAAACCTCATTGCGCTTATCGGGCAGAAGGAGCCCGCACCCTCTTTAGGGAAATCCTTCTAGGAGATTGGCACTCCAATCAAAGCATGAAGGCTCTGGCAGCAGGGAGCTGGATGATGTCCTTGTCAGATGAGTGTGGACCAATGGCACGGGCAACAAGTCGGCGGACAGAAATGGACGGCGACATAGGGCTGATTACAAGTCAACTGCGGACTGGAGAGGAACGGGCCCCGCCATAGCCCCTGTAACACCAGATGAAAAAATGAACCAAAATAGAACCTCCATACTGGCTCGGTCGTCGCCCAGGATAAAAAGGGCCGCGCTTTCCGTCATGCATTGGGGCGGGAGTGTCAAGTTGGCTACTGATGCGACCATAAACGATAAAAACAAAAGTGAAACAAACATAGCAAGAAAAATACGGTCAACAGACCTAATCAGTATTGGCACATGGAATGTCCGGACTCTTGCCCAGGTAGGCAAGATACATGAGCTCATCCACAGCCTTTTAAACTACCATTGGCACATGATTGGACTTTGCGAAGTCAGATGGAAAAATCAAGGTGTGCATCAAACCGAAGATCAACATGTACTCTACTACTGTGGTGAATCGGATGTACACCAACGTGGCATTGGCTTCTTAGTTAACAAAAGTGTGAAAAACTCAATTCTTGGTTGCTGACAAATCTCAAGCAGACTTATATCCATCCGCCTGCGAGCATCGCCGTTCAATATGACGGTTATCCAGGTTTAAGCTTCCACCAGTGATGCTAGCTATGACATAGCTGAGGAATTCTATTCTCAACTACAGGATACTATTAACTCTACTGACAAGAAAGATATTATCATCATACAAGAGGATTGGAACGCCAAGGTTGGGATAGATGCAATCGAGGACTGGGGAAACCATTGTGGACCCTCCTGCAATTTTACAACTAACGAGCGTGGACTACGCCTACTTGAGTTCGCCAGTCTAAATGACATGGTGCTGGCTAATACCCTTGGCACACACAAGGATTCGAGACGCTGTACGTGGCATGCCCCCAATGGCAAGCGTCACCAAATCGACTATATCTTGGTGCCAAATCGCTTCAAATCAGGTATCAATAGAGTCACAACACGCACTTTCCCAGGTGCAGAGGTGGGAAGCGACCACGACCTGGTGCTGCTGAACTTCAGAGTCAGACTGAGGAGGATTGTAAAGGCCAAGAGCCCCAGAATCAAGTTTAATCTGGACCGACTGAAGTCCCCTGACAAACTGGAAGCATTTCAAGCAAAAATTGGTGGCAAGTTCGCAGCAATGTTGGAACTTGATGATAGCCTGGAAGGGTTAACCACCAATTTCAACTCTGCGATGGTCGAAAGCGCAACCGATATACTGGGAATTCATCGCAGGAAAAAGAAGCCATGGGTCACAGACGATATTCTAGACCTGTGCGACACACGTAAAGCATTGAAAAGGTCTATCAACACAACAAACGGGGCAACAGAATACAAAGCGGTCAACAGAACGATCAGACTCCACATGATTAAGGCGAAAGAAGATTGGATCAACCAACAGTGTTTGGAAGTCGAATCTAGCCTTAGAGGTAACAATAGCAAGAAGGCTTTCCAAATCGTGAAGGATCTGACCATACGGAAACAGACCAGAGTAAATTCAATCAAGGACAAAAATGGACATTGCCTCACCGAAAACCAAGATATTCTGAAGCGCTGGACTGAATACTGTTCGGACCTAGATAACCATGAGGTTAATGGGGACCCAACCACTCTCACGTGTCAGGATCCACCAGTTGACGACGATTACCCAATTCTCAAGGACTAAGTTAGATCTGCCATCAAATCACTGAAATCCGGAAAGGCAGCGGGTACCGACAACATACCAGCAGAGCTTCTGAAACACGGAGATCAAGCAGTTATTGACATCCTCACCATCGTATGCAACCGGATATGGCAGACCGGTAAATGGCCGTCGACCTGGACACAGTCACTGATCGTATCAATCCCGAAGAAAGGCAATCTGCAACTATGTCAGAACTACAGAACTATCAGTTTGATCAATCATGCTAGCAAAGTAATGCTCAAGGTCATCCTGAATAGACTGCAACCCCAAGCTGAAGCAATTATTGCCGGAGAACAAGCTGGCTTCCGTAAAGGAAGATCCACTGCCGAACAAATCTTCAATCTTCGAGTGCTGTGTGAAAAGTATGATCAACATCAGAGAGATATATACCATGTGTTTATCGACTTCAAAAAGCGTTCGACAGGGTATGGCATGATGCACTATGGGCGACAATGAAGAGTGTGTGTATGTGTATGTGTATGTGTATGTGTATGTGTATGTGTATGTGTATGTGTATGTGTATATGTATATAAACAACCCAATCCAATCAATTTTTTGGGAAAAACTTGAGTTTTCAAAAATTATTAATTCAAAAAACAACCCCAAAAATGCATTAATTTGAAAAAGTAATCTGTTGGCTCATTACCAAACTTCACAGCATAATCCTAGTGTCCTCTGGTGGAAATTTTACGTCAATGTTATTTGTTTGTCCTTAGTTACGCAACAATATACAGAGAACTGGAACGCACAATCCTATCAGCAAACACACAAGAGGATCTGAAGTGGTTCAGCAACAATCATGGACCTGGCATGCACATGAACTGGCCTACCTTTGAGGTAAAATATCAAAGGGAATTTTTTTTCATGAAATTTTAGTTTAGAACGTAGAAAAGCATCTTTTAATTATTATAACTGTGTGAATGTGCTTTGAGCAGGAATACAACCCAGACCAGGCAAATGCTCCCCCAAAGAAGAAGAAGCCAGATGGAGCCCCACCCACTCCAAGCACTGACCATGTAGCTCCCCCTGGTGACCGAAGCAGGTAAACCTTCAACCTTGAAAATCTCAAATTTTTAAAATGTGTTAATGAGCCTGTGTCATGAGTTTTACAAACAAAAATAAATAACATAACCTTGTCAAAGAGTATTCATTCAATTATTTTCCACAACGACTATTGTCAAATAGGTCGCGTGGGTAATGCAGTCTATCCCAACAAATTGTTAGCCGTGGGCCTGAATTGGTTGCCAGCCAATTGCAGGGTACATTGAGATGAACAACCTCAAACTGCATTCTAAACTATATTCTCAAGACTTATACAGATAAATAATTATTACAGTAATATACGAGATCCCCGACATACGAGGAATTTGAGATACGGGTAAAATTCCGAGCAAATATTTACCTTGTGATACAAGCCAATTTCGCGAGCACAGGGTGGAGTGTTGCATTTTTTCTGCAAGGATTCTGGCGGAGGGGGTATGACTTGTTGACAAAATGTCTACGCTTCTATCAAATTCAGTCCTCCTTAGGCGGCAGTGGAACTTAAAATGACCTGTAAATATAATTTTTTGATATGGGAAAAAAGATATTACATAAATATGTTGGTATATGTATATCTGTGTATATATATATATATATATATATATATATATATATATATATATATATATACATATATATATATATATCTACATCTACATATATATATATATGTAGATATATATATATATATATATAGTCTTATTTCAAAATTCAATGTCACCATATATATTCTTTTTTTTATTCTAGTGTCAGCAGCTATGAAAAGAACCAAGCATACTCAACAGAGTGGTCTGATGATGAGCAACCAACTGCATATTCAGTCAATGAAAACGGTGGTAACGGAAACTCCTTTGAAGAAGACTCCAGCACTGGGAAAGGCATTCGTGTGCGAGCTCTTTATGACTATGACGGCCAGGAGCAGGATGAACTCTCATTTAAAGCAGGTAAACACCAGTAAACACCAACTATACCTTAATATTTTCTTAAATAATGACAGAGGTGGTTAAGATTTTCACTTCAGTCATGTGGTAATGACTCTTCCACTAAACTTGATTAGTCAACAATAGGCGTACATTTTGCAAATAAAACTAATGTCTAATTCTAACTAGAGCTACAGAAAACTATTGTAACTACTGGCACCTACAGAATACATGTGCCTAGTATTGGCTCTTAGCTGCCTTACATGCAGTGAAAAAGTCACTTTTATAAACAGTATACTTTGTCATGGTCGAACTCTGCTATTGACGTGGTAGACTTCCAATCAATTTGATGCGGAAGGGTGGGCAGTGAAGCAATGAATACGCTGCCACCCTATTGCTTCAAATGGATTGGAAATCTGCAAGTGATAAACTACCGTATTTACATATAAGCTGCCTGCTCGTATAAGCCATACCCTTAAAATTGCCTTAAAATTATTGAATTTTACAATTCCTTGCGTATAAGCCACTCCCTGATTCCCAATTTTCACCATCATATTCCTGGTTTTAATAGGGAGTACAAATGTGTTCATTTGGATTTGATAACTTTATTCATTGCGTAGTCGGGAAATTTCAGGTACTCGGACGATTCGCCAAAAGACGTTTGACTCACGGACGTTTGACTGACGGACGGTTCGCCGAATGGACGTTTCGCCGAATGAACATTTCGCCGAATGGACGTTTCGCCGAACGAACATTTCGCCGAAACGGGATAGCGAGCGAATTGTTCTGGCAAAATGTCTGTTCGCCGAATGGACATTTCGCCGAGCGGACGTTTGGCCGAAACGGGATAGCGAGCAAATTGTTTTGGCGAAATGTCTGTTTGTCGAAACATTCGTTTGGCGAAACTTCCATTCGGCGAACTGTCTGTCGGTAAAACGTCCGGCGGTAAAACGTCTGGCGGCAAAACGTCTTTCGCCAAAATGTCTTTTGCCGAATCGTTCGGTCACGGAAATATCATTGTAACAGTAGCAAGGGGGTGAGAATGCAGATACAGGAATGGCATAGTTACACATAATTACATGTTAGACAATACAGACGCAAAGGCCGTAGAACAACAAAGCAAAAGTACAAAGCAAAGCAAAGTATATGGGATCATTAAAAATCATTAAATCAAATAATTAAGACAGAAAAGCAGCAAAAACACAAAACGAGCAAGAGCAGACGGAGCTGCCGCTAACGGCTGCAACTTGAGTGGAGCCATCTTGGTTAAGGTAGCAAAAACACATACAGACTCTAGAAAAAGACGTTGTAGAGTTGGATAAAACAGGAACCACACACAGGAAGTCTTCCACAAGATAGGGAACTTCTGCAGACTGTGACCGAGGTGCAGAGTCACTCTTCCAAGCGTCATGATTGCACGCCGCCATTGCATCATGACATCACGTCATCGTGTCATGGCGTCGTCATCCTGCAGTTTGGTGCATGTCGGGGTTTTTTGTGCAAAACATTTTGTCTGGCAAAAGGGGCTATGTGAGAAAATACCGTAATTAGTGGGGAAAATATTGTTTTGCCATTAACAGCTCTGGATGTCAAATCAATTTGCATGAACAATTTTGAAATAGAAAGAAAATATCTCCCTATTTTTACTTCATTTTGTTTCTAATAACGCTTCTGTGACCTGCCAGGCGATGAGCTCACCAAGACTGAGGATGAAGATGAACAAGGCTGGTGTCGAGGTCGTTTGGACAGCGGCCGAGAGGGACTGTACCCGGCTAATTATGTAGAGCCCATCTAGGCCAAAAGCTGGACAAAGAAAACATGCTCCTGGAGGCAGCTTGAAGAGCACCATCAAATGCACCGCACATAGCCAGAGACTTAGGCGCAACCCATCCTTTCCCCAACAGATGTGTGAAGCTAAACTTAGTAAGACAAAAGACAATATTTATCGGCATAGTACATTTTATCAACGTTTTTGAGTGGGTGGACTTACACGTTTGGAAACAAGACTGGCAATTACCCCAGTATATATACAGTACACACAACTATAGACCTTGACAGGAACATCATGGCTTTTTGTGTTGCTGTATATACTATGAAGTACAATGCAGCTTATTTAAATGTCCAGTCTATTGCAGTCTATTGTGCAAATGGAAGACAAATATAATCAGTTATACCCATTGGACAAAGACGAGCTTCTCCAACCTGCATTGTGTATACATATACAGAATGATGCCATTTTTGTTTAGCTTTTTTAATGCTGTGTGGTCAGCCATCATTCTTACATCAGGAATGCTGGGTCGTGTTAAAAAGTACCACAAACGGTATCCTTATTTTTTAAGGATGTATTCTTTTTCGTGCTCCGGTCCAATCTCTTTCCCTTTGTGTGCTGTGTTCCGTGTTTAGCTGTTTCTGAGCGTGCATAGCAGCATGTGCTATGCAACAACTCACATTCCCTGTATCCTCCAACCTTTTGGGGGCCACAATCTGATGCAATGCTAAAACTATAAATGCATACGTCACTTTCAAAGTATCGCATGCATCAGTTCTCATGTAAGATGTTTTTCTGACAATACATTTGATTTTATGTTTTATCGCGCAATCCATTGAAAAGATTCATGACGCTACAGCATCGTTCATTCTAAACAATGTCTACTAAAAATTACCATCAACGATGGTGCAAAGTGGGGTTTAAAACAATGCCTATGCCAGTCTTTTCATACTAGGAAGGGGACAATTTGGGGAGATGCTAACCTCTAGACCACCAAGTGAAGGCCATCCTCTTAAACAGGACATGAATGTAGTAATTTTCAGGCATGAAAAGACCGCACAGTCCAACAAAATAACATAGGTCTTCACCATTAGAACCAGCCCATTTTCATGCTGAGCCAAAGAATGCCTCACTGAAACCAACTGCATTTTCCCTTCCATGCAATAACCTCACATATCAGGTAACTAGACAATATCTACTTGTAGCTGCCTCATAATCCACCAAAGCTTCATTAGTCTTCATACCAGTGGCAGGGAATGCTTTTGTCATTATTATGACTGAATGTGTGAGGCTATGAGTGTACAGTAATACCTTGACATGCAAGTGCCCCAACATGCAAGAAATTTGAGATACGGGGAAAATTGTGAGCAAATATTTGCCTTGAGATACAAGACAAATTTGAGATACGAACATACAGGACCGGGGGAGGCTGCTTATGATAACAGTGCACAGTCTTTATCGCCGCGTCTCCCTCGCATAAAGCCATCTACGAGCATTAGTCGTACAGGTTGCATTTTTAACGTGGTTTTTTTTGCGTTTATCAGTGGAGAATTAAGGGAAAAACAATGGGTTGGTCCTAAACAAGGGGTACTGAGAAGGAATACCTTATGATGACATTCATAGCAAGATGGAGAGCTTTCTTCTAATGTGGATAAACGATTATCAGTTAGCAGGAGATAGTGTGACAGAGTCAATATTATGCAAAATTAAGTCTGCAGAATCTACATGGACTTGAGAGCAAGCATCTTAAAAAGACAGCAACAAAACCCTTCAAAGCAAGTCGTGGCTTGTTCGAATTTATTTTTAAAACTAACTAGACGAAACAAACACAAGAAGTTCCGCCTAGAAAGCAGTGGTGGAATACATTAACATCTTTGACTCGGTTATTGCACAAGTAGGTTTAAATTTAGTGTAACGTCAGATTAAAACTTAGTGTGTGTTTAGTAATTGAAGTTAATTTAAGTTAAATTTAAAGTTTATATTATGCTACGAGCATGTCCGTCAAGTCTTTGTCCTGTTCTGTCTCTCTTTCTCGTCCGCGCCGTCTGTCTGCACTGAGTCCCATTTTAGTACTGAAGATAATAACCGCCAGATTGGTATTTACTTTAAGTTGGTGGTGAATTAGAACTGATAAAAACGTTTTTCCATTGTAATATCCTGTTTTTTTGGTGTGTTTTTCAGTGGGTGGCAACAAATTAATTTGTACTTGGTTCAATTCTATGACAAAAAATGACACGAGTTCGGTCCCAGAATGCATTAAGCTCGTATCTCAAGGTATTACTGTATTATTGGTTAATATTTTTCATGGCTTCTCAATACCATTCATTCATTCATCATCCGTACCGCACATCCTCGTAAGGGTTGCGGGGGTTGCTGGAGCCTATACCAGCTGACTTCAAGTGAAAAACAGACTCGACCCTAGACTGGTAGCCAGTCAGCCATAGGGCACACAGAGAGACAAACAACCATCCACACTCACAATCACACAGAAGTCAGGCGAGTGAACCACTAAACCATGAGATGGCTGTGCTTCTCGATACTAATTACGATAAATGGCTGTTTTGTAGATTTGAAAAAAAACTATTTTTATGATTTGCATAAAATTTACTTTAAGAGAAAAGGCTATTATCTGTTTACTATCCGATAAAATGAGGATTAAGCGTCACTAACATCACATGTTTACAACTAAATAAGCGAGACAGAAATGGTCATCAAAATGTTTTTTTTCTGTTTAATTATCACTGGTTACTTCAGTAACTGTACCCAATTGGCACCACATTTAGAAACTCAAACCAAATGCCAACAAAAGTAATTTTGTTTTGTGATTTTATGGTTGTTGAGAACAAAATTTCAAAGAAGTGTATCAAGATGGTATCAGGTCGTTGTTTAATCACACTAATATCGGCCAGCATTTTAATGCCGTATCAGGGGCCCCTTCCGGTACTACTATCATTATTGGTATAACAGTAGTCATAATCGCATCACTGTTTGTATTAGGCAAACTCATTTGTGTGTTATTATACGATGGGTTACTCCTAAATTTGTGAAAATGAGAAGTGTCCGTTTTTGACCTGCTTGGAACAGGATTTGACAGCTGTATTTATCACAAATGAGGAGAAAGACATCACCAGCTCACAGGTTGTGTCTTAAGAGTAAAGTTGTCCAGCAACGCAAAAAGGACTTGTATCATCCATGATGCATGAAATCTAGATTTTGGGGGACCTCATCATTTGGTATGTATGCTTGTGTAGATTTTTTTTAAATGCAAGTGATTGACTACAAAAGCAACATGTAGTGTTAAATATGTACATGTGTTTAATTCAATTAACAGCAATGGAAAAGATGAAGTAATAGTCTGTATCGTATGGATTTCATGACGATGGTACAGTGTATCATAAAAGCGTTAAAACCCAAGCTGTCAGATTTGTATATGAAGATGTAATTTAAAGATTATATTATTCTATTGTAACTGTATAACTGTTCAGTTGAAAATGAGACCTGACCATGTTGAAACAGTAAAATGTGTCAATGTGGATGCTTTTTCCCCCTTAAATGTTGATCTCCTTATGCACACGGGACCACAATTCATTGTGTGGAAACCCTATATTAGTGGTCTAGATGATGTATGTTCATAGTTACTGAAGTACTTTTATCTCCTAACTGGTGTCATGCCTGTTCATTTTGATGTAACAATACGTTCATTTAAATATCCATAAAGATGATTATGATCACAGATAAAAATGACTAGTGGTGAAAACAACCAATCAAATATGTTTTGCTATCAATATTGAGATAATGTTTTGGAAGTTTGTCTGAAAAGTGTGGCCAGTGTTGGTTTTATGTGTGTGTGTATGTGTTGGGGGAGGGGGTTATACTGATTGTGTGTATGTTTAAGAGGGCCATTTCCAGAGATAATAAGGGATATCAATATAAAATACTTTACATGGTTTTTGATTGGCTGGCAACAAATTTATGATGTCCCCTGCCTGGTGCCCATAGGCAGCTGAGATCAGCTCCAGCACCCACTGCGACCCTTGTGAGGATAAGCGGTTTGGAAAATTATTTAATTTTATGGAAGTGTAAATACTTATTTTTTCTCTCTCCTTTCATAAGTGGAAAAAATACAAATGCAGTGTGAATCATCACCAATCAAGGTTTATAGAGTGCAAGGGTGGTGAAAAAGTTACAAAGACCAGAAATGTTAAACTGTGACAGTCAAAGAGCCACACCACATTGTGATCTGCAAAAACAGACAGGCACACACACACACACACACACACACACACACACACACACACACACACACACACACACACACACACACACACACACACACACACACACACACACACACACACACCACACACACACACAAACACACACACACATACACAATTAAAACAATATTATTTCTTCATGAAACTTTCTTCCCCTTACAAAACAACAATGTGTTCATTTCAAGGCAAGTGTCCACCCTCAACACACACATCCAATGCAGATATACAAAAATGTTACAAGAAGTGAAGAGCCGCATTCATTTCGGCCGGGTACCCGATGCGGCTCAAGAGCCGCCAGTATTGCACCCATGATATGGACTAAGAAAGTAACCAACAATGACACCAAATTGAGTAGAAGAGACTTATTTGTACAACTTTGTGGTAATGAATGCATTGTAATAGCCCAAGAGAGAACAGAAATGTAATAGCACCAAACAAGATAAGACATCTCTTTTTCAAACAATACATTTAGAAAAGATGGAAATTTCATTTGAGATATCTGCTAAATAATTTTGACGAGTCAAAAAACATAAATAAACTTGTTCTCTATAATTTTACCATTTTATGTCAATGATATGCAGAATGAAGGGGGGAAAAAACAATAGTAAAGCCCATCCAGAATCCCTTGCTTTGCTGGTGCAATTTTTAATTATAAATTTCTCAAATTATGGAAATTTTGTTCTTAAGGCTCAACACATATTCCACCACATATCCGAGCTCGGTTCACGGGGGCAGAAGATTCGGCAAAGATGCCCAGGCACTTCAGTCAGCTTTAAGACAGAGTCTCCCCAGGGTGATCTGGGTCAGCCCAGGTGCCTCCTCCCAATGGAAGTGTTACGGGAACACCTCAACTGTTACGTCAATAGCGACGTCGAGCGTGGAAACGTAGAGTGGACCCAAAGGCAAGAAAGCAGGAATGGATGAGGATGGAGTTCTCAAACAAAACTTTAATTCCTTAGGCAAGAGGGTTACAAAATAACAAGGGCTTGGCGTCAACTGAAAAAAATCAATCCTGATGTGGGAAACATGGGGAAGTAGGGAGCATGAAAACGTGGAAACAAAGCAGGCGATCCGACAATGACAAAACAATGATGTGGGTTTTAAAAAGACAGAAAGCGGAACTTATTGTCAGTCAAACAGAGCTGGTCGGCAAGAGGAAAAGGGAAACCAGGAGGGACACATGAGGCGAAAAGTGAACACACCCACACACGCAGGGAAAAGATGAAAAACAAAACCCAACCAAACCTAACATCAAAAGGGAGTTGTCCAGGGCCCAACCTCATCTGGGTTCTCGAAGCGGCGGATCAGCAGCTCTACTCAGACCCCTCAGATGACCAAGCTTCTTAACTTATCTCAAAGGGAGAGACTGGCGCCCTGCGAAGGAAACTTGTTACCGAGATGTTGTTCTTTCGATTATTACCCGCAGCTTGTGGCCATAAATGAGGGTAGGAACATAGATCGACTGATACATAAAGAGCTTTGCTTTCCGGCTTAGATCCTTCTTTACCACAACAGGCCGATGTAAACTCCGCATCAGCGCAGACGCCGGACCGATCCGCCTGGCACTCTATTGTCTTCACCATTTACGTGAGTCAAGACAATATCTGGATTTGTATCAATGTGTGTAAGGAGTAAGTGTGCATGCAAGAATGTATGAATTAGTACACTGAAGAATCTGACATATTTTACTCATTCTTTTTAGTATAGCTGTTTCATTTTGATATCACATTTGACTCATTCTTCTTAGTATGGCTGTTTCATTTTGATATCACATTTTACTCATTCTTTTGTGGCGGTCTTGTTTTAGTATCGCCACTGAAGAGTTGGGCTCCTGTTCCCAACTCAATTACAATATGAACAGAAGGATGGGTCCGAGACTCCTCGACTACAATGTTAACAAAAGGCTCTTCCTGAGATTCTTGTTTCAAGGTGGGATTCACACTGATAAGAGACCAGATGGAGGACTTCAAAGGGCAGAGGAACAAAGAGCAGGGCAGAGGGTCGGGACTTTATAGGACCAGCGGAGACAGAGGTCTGGATGATGTGGATTCAAGGCTGGAAGATGTGGAGCCCAGAGAAACCCCCCCCCCCTCACAGCAGCCCTGGACCAGCCCACATCTCATTATTAATCAGCGAATGAATATGCATTTTTGTTGGACTATAACTGGGCAAACGCGGGTTTGGACAATGTCTTTTCCATCCTCCGCTTTGGGACATCAACACTCAGCGGGCTTATTCTATGGGAGGGAGACCCGGAGCTCTGTATGAATCAATATGAATGGAATAAACCATCTGTGGATAAACTCGCTCAACCCTGGCTAGTCTCCTCCGATGCTGAACACGCTCCATTGTTAGACTGGAGACTACAGAGTTAAGGAATTGGAGTCAGGTGAAATAGTTTAGTCTAACAGTTTTGGTGACCCAGTCCGTGAGTCGGTTGCGTAGACAGTTTAGGGGTTAAGGCCGATAACTCCGTCCGTGAACCAGGGAGGAACTGCGTAGACATATGGGTTAAGGCCAGCCGCGGACTCTAAAACACGTCGGCGAACGTGGAGTCGCGGTTATCTAAGCACGTCAGCGAACGTGAGAATAAGGAAAAGTTAAACACGTCAGCGAACGTGAGAATAAGGAAAAGTTAACCACGTCAGCGAACGTGAGGGCACGCCGTCGAGCGTGAGACCTTTCTCTTGGGACTTCTCCAACAGGTGCCTGATCAACTGAAAGGTAAGCAGAATACCTATTACTGAAACGTTAAAATTCTGCTATTGGATTTTTTTAAATTATGGAGAAGATGCCATAGAAAGGGGGTTTGGGAATAGGAGATTTCGAAAAGGTTGTAATATACCTAGAGTCGGAAGTGATGACGATCCCAGGACGGTCGTTTTGAAATAGAAAAAACGTCGTATGAAACAAAGGAACAAGAGATTCCGGAAAGAGTTGTATGCAGGAGTTATTTTAAAGTCTTCAGCAGGGAAACAACTGGGGCCACAGATGTTTGAAAAAAAAGTAACAATAATTCCTAGAATTGAACATACTAAAATTCTAAATTTATCCGGAGACTTGATCTAGATCGAATTGGTGAAAATGGAAGGATGTGAGTGCGGGAGAATGTGGAGAATGGAATGAATTGACAATTTTGTATGCAGATGTGGAAGTACAGGTTCTGAGTGGTGTTCAAGTTAAAAAACAACCAAAAATAAGACGCGAGTTGGTGAAACAATTTTGTACTTTAAAAGGAAATGTACATATTGTAGGTCAAAAGCATGAATGGAATATGAATAACTTGTCCATTGCTTTGCAGAAAGTAGAGCGTGAAGTCACAGCTAAGGAGGTGAAGGCGGGGGCCGATAAAGCACCCCACAGTGGGGCCATAGAGAGAGAGAGCCCCCACCAGCCCAAGTCCCCCACCCCCTGCACAAAGCGGGGAGGGGTGGGGGACTGAGAAAGAGAGGCAGAGAAAGATAGAGACAGAGAGATGTAGAGAGAGAGAGAGACAGAGATGTAGAGAGAGAGAGACAGAGATGTAGAGAGAGAGACAGATAGTTGATAATATTATGATATATTAGTGACTAATTATGGGTCCTTTAATAAACACTGAAATTTATATTAGGAAATTCCTAGTGAAAGGTTATTTTTCCTAAATTTTAATTATGGTAATAGTGAGACCAGAAAATGGCTCTTATTTTAAATATAACCGCCTTCTTCGGAGCGGATAGGAATTCAATAGGAATTCTGCTAGCGCAATTTAACTATCCTTATAGCTAATTTATCAATATGAGAGTGATTTGTGATTTAGATTTAAGTATTAAGAATCATCCAAATTATTAAATGAAGACAATGCAGAAATGGCATTCATCCAAATTATTAATGATATCAAAAGAGAAATTTACAATGCAGAAATTGCACTGATCCAAATTATTAAATTGTACCTGGCAAGTTTAGATAAAATAATTAATTTAGGATAGGCATGATTTCTCTGGGATTATGTGAGCATCATAGATCATTCAGTGCACGGAATGATGTGTCTCGCTCGCCTATCAATAGATGAAATATGCTTTAGGGTGAGTCATATTAATGACTATTAACCTAGTTCTTTTGAGAATGACTATTGCTGATAGGACAGGAAAAGGTGGTTAGCTGCCAATAAGCCCTTTTCAGGGATGGCGCTCTCCACTAGTGAAAAAATTACAGACCACTGATGTCTGTGAGCGTGAATGGTTGTTTGTCTTTTTGTGTTTTTGATTGGCCATCCACCAAGATAAAATCAATCCGTTAGATATCAAGGTGGAAAAGGATTTAGCAAATTGGAATCAATTTCTGAAACCGCCAATAAGCCCTTTTCAGGGATGGCAGCGAAGGATTGGAAATTTGAAATCAATTTCTGAAATCGCCAATAAGCCTTTTTGGATGGCGATGAAAAATCAAAGAAAATTGTTTAGTCCAAAGAAATTTTTTGATGATAATGCATTGAATTGGAGGAATAAATCTGCTATGCAGAATTTGGGAGCACTGAGAAAAACAAAAACAGTGCATCATATGAAATTCCAAAGTACCATTGATTTATAGGGATAATGGCATCCAAATTGTGTTAACGGATTAATTGACTGTATTGACAAAATGTTTCATATTTCGTTACCATACCAAACACCATTATTCAATACACGATTGGAGCTGAATGATGAGTCTAATCTGGCTATCTGTATAAAAGAAAAACCTTAAAGAAACACACTAATTTTGAGTTAGCAGAAGAAGACTGTGTTTTTCAACAGGAAACATGGAGAAGACGCACGAGCAACCCAAAATGAGAACGTCCGTACAACTGTTGCTGACCAAACAGCAGACATGAAAAAGCAGGATGCAGATACACCTTTGCACTGTAAGGAGGTTCTCTCAGTTGAAACGTTTGAGGAGACAGGTAAGATAAGCTTATTGACGCGATCAGACGTAATGGAAAGCATCCAATATTGATTGGAAAGATTATTGCTCGAGGAGCAATGCCATAAACCATAAGGAACTTTTATATTGTTTTGATTGTCTCCATAAAAAGTGAAAGCGTTTCAATTGAGAACAAACCTTCTTACAGATTTTTAAAAGTAAACAATTAGAGAGGAAAGAGAGATTACAATGGATAGATATGTAACTAAATTTTAATTTTATGCCAGGCTATTGGAAAATGTTGATCAAGAAAGTTTTAAAGGAGATGATTGGCAAACTCCAAAGACAATGGAATGTTACATTTGATAAAAAAGACTACTAGTTTGGGATATTTTGAATTTCAAATAATTGAGTTTAATATGCAACGCAATACACATTGTTAATTGAATTGGGACTTGATTAGTATGCGATTTATAAGTAATGAATTTTAATTGCCCTAAAGGAAAATTATGCTAGAAAATATTAACCCTGATAAACAGGGGGTGGTTACAGTTTAGTGGGTTCAATTCTTTTCAGAATGAAAAATGTTTACATTTGTTTCTGGATATTAATTGATGTGAATGTAACTGTTGCAGAGAGCGGGAAAGCTGTTTTCCTGAGGAGAAAGCAGCCTGGTTCGCTTTTTGTATTTTCCTATTTTTAGCATGATTAGTTAATTGGTGTAATTGCAGGAAAGGAAAAAATCAAATATAGTTTTTGATCTTAACAAGGAAGCAGCGATCACAATAGAATAACAGCTAGTATATCCACTTTTGACTGATAAAGAATTCAGATTTTCACAAACAAAGTGATGGAATAAGTAAGATTTTTGTTCATTTGAGAATTAAGCCCAACCAAGTGGCCGTATGCAGGTGTTGAGCATGCGCTAAAGACGACAGCAGCTAAAGCAGCAGCGAAAACACTTACTGCACAGTATTCACAACAACAAAAACTGAGTCAAAAAGTATTAATTGATATGCAAAACATTGCATCACATAAGGTAGAAATGCATCTATACAGAAAGAACACAGAACAGTCTGCAGAAGACCTGTACACAGCTAAAGGCCGAGCGTGCCTCCAAAATTGAGCCATGGATTGAACCATGTCTCAACAGGGGGGATGATGGACATGGTACAGTGTGTTCCATGTCCCAGAGGTTGATGATGGACATGGTACAGTGTGTTCCATGTCCCAGAGGTCTAAATACCTGCTTTTAATTGTTTTGTAGTATCTGTTTGATTTGTTGCAGTCATGGTGTGCAGGGTAACCTCAGGCCCAAACGAGGACAACGTCCAAAAGAGTATGGGACTGGTAGAGCAAACAGACGTTCATGGAAGACCATTTCAACATCCTTTATGGAAGGTGAAACATGACAAAAGGCTAAGGGCAAGGCAGACCTAATCACAGAATGGATGGTAACATGTTTGGAGAAACTTGTCCAAAGAACGGGCAAGCTGCCGTGATCCCTTTTTGTCTACTTTGCAGGAGGTGGTGAAGCCAGGTGACTGGATGCTGATCCCAGTCATAAAAAGGAAGTCCTGGTTCTCTCCACAATGGGAAGACCCATTCGTGGCCCAACTGACCAACCTCCACTGCTGCAAAGATTGTTGAAATGTCAAAGTGGATTCACCAATGCCAGGTCGAGGTAGTTCGAGACACAGGTGACTCTGAGTAGACTGGAAGTTGGACGGTATCAAAACCCTTGTCCATAAAAACTCATCAGTCTACTCACCTGCCACGAGCACGCCTCACTTAACCTTGAGCTTCCATAGACTTTGCACCTCTGCACATTGGCCGCAGTGAAAGCTGTTGCCACTCACATCACAGTGACTGCACTGTCAGTGACTGCCTGGGCGTGTCTGAACGCCCCACCCACAGAGACTCGAGTTGGAATACAAGATGGTGACATACTCCTATCACAGAGGAGAGTAAATTGGTATGAAAAGGACAAACTGGAGAACTACTATGAAGAAGATGTGTGGTATCCTGACATCCTGAATTCACTGGGTCTAGACGTCACACTTAAATCTGCAGTTAGGCAGATGAGATGCATTCTAGTTACTCGATTGATCGGGTAAAAACATCGAGGTCTTGCATCGCCAAAAGAGAGCACCACACACCTGGATGGGTAACTCCGATCCCACCTATATTGACGCCATAGGCGTCCCCCGTGGCGTTCCTAATGAGTATAAACTTGCTAATCAGGTTTCAGCGGGATTCAAAAGTATTCTAATTTGGGTAACTCACAACAAAAATGTTGATCGCATCAATTATATTCATTACAATGTCCAGCGACTTGGCAATTACACGGTTGAGTCGTTAGAGGCGGTACGTGACCAGCTAGCGGCAACATCCCTCATGGCCTTCCAAGATCGTATAGCATTAGACATGTTATTGGCTGAGAAGGGTGGTGTGTGTGCTATCTTTGGTGATGCCTGTTGTACTTTCATTCCTAATAACACTGCTCCAAATGGACGTCTCACCAAAGCTTTAGAAGGCCTCCGAACCCTGACTAATAAGATGGCCGATCAGTCAGGTGTGGACACCTCAATCTGGGACCAATGGATGGATTATTTTGGTGCCTGGAAAGGTTTGATAGGCAACATCCTCATATCTGCTGGAGTGCTCATTACTCTGCTTATTCTCTGTAGCTGTTGTATCTTCCCCTTAGCTCGTACTCTAGTCACTCGACTGATCGATAAAGCAGTGGGACCAGGCCCTAGAGGTCAGTATGTCCAGTTGCGCCAAACTGACCCCTCTGGACCCCCCGCTGGGCACATGTTCATGGATATACTAATGTAATGCTTCTTTGTTTTTATACTAATATAGTTTTACATTTCATTTGACACTAACCTGTGTGGTGTTGTTGATGTGGTCTCTTTTAACCAAGAGAGGGAATGAAGAATCTGACATATTTTACTCATTCTTTTTAGTATAGCTGTTTCATTTTGATATCACATTTGACTCATTCTTATTAGTATGGCTGTTTCATTTTGATATCACATTTTACTCATTCTTTTGTGGCGGTCTTGTTTTAGTATCGCCACTGAAGAGTTGGGCTCCTGTTCCCAACTCAATTACAATATGAACAGAAGGATGGGTCCGAGACTCCTCGACTACAATGTTAACAAAAGGCTCTTCCTGAGATTCTTGTTTCAAGGTGGGATTCACACTGATAAGAGACCAGATGGAGGACTTCAAAGGGCAGAGGAACAAAGAGCAGGGCAGAGGGTCGGGACTTTATAGGACCAGCGGAGACAGAGGTCTGGATGATGTGGATTCAAGGCTGGAAGATGTGGAGCCCAGAGAACCCCCCCCCCCCCCCCCCTCACAGCAGCCCTGGACCAGCCCACATCTCATTATTAATCAGCGAATGAATATGCATTTTTGTTGGACTATAACTGGGCAAACGCGGGTTTGGACAATGTCTTTTCCATCCTCCGCTTTGGGACATCAACACTCAGCGGGCTTATTCTATGGGAGGGAGACCCGGAGCTCTGTATGAATCAATATGAATGGAATAAACCATCTGTGGATAAACTCGCTCAACCCTGGCTAGTCTCCTCCGATGCTGAACACGCTCCATTGTTAGACTGGAGACTACAGAGTTAAGGAATTGGAGTCAGGTGAAATAGTTTAGTCTAACAACACACACCAAAGCGCATATAGCATCCAAAAAATATTTAATAACCAAAAGAGTGCAACTCCCTACATCAAAGTGCACAGAGATAATCCTTTTTTTAATATTATGGAATGAGTGCATTTGGTTGTAAGTTCAGTTGCATAACAGTATCAAAGTGTAGAGAAATACATTCTGTTCAACTAAACATTAATACTAATACTAATCAAAACAAAAAAACTGACTCGTCACAGATTTAAAAGAAAAAGAGATGGAGCAACACAAAAAGCAAAAAATTCTTCTTTCAGTTATGAAAAGCAGCCTTTTTTAAGTGAGCGACTGCAGAATTCATTTTTAAGATGTTGCAATGGGATTTTCTCACCTTTTCCATTTGTGCAATGTGAATGCCAGTGGAGTTCAACATACTGTGCTGAGGCATTTTCTCCACTTTGCCTGTTACCTTCTTAGAAATGGTTTTGTGTCAGTCTGAGCTCCTAAACACGTGCCTCAAGGCAAAAATAAGCTTTATGTCAAAACCAACAGTTAGGTGATGCTTTGACAGAGCAGCGCTCCAGCCTGGTTATACCCCGTGTTTGATACTTGGCACTGAAAAAATAGGGACTGACAAGTTATTTGACATCACAGTTGTGAAAAACGGGGCATTATACAATAAGGGTAGGAACAAAACTTATGCAATCACAATGCAACGTTATTTGCAGTAGCTCCTTAGCCGGTAACCGGACAAAAAGCCTACATGGCCCCATATGGCTATGTAGCTGGTAAGAATTCTGTGAGGGGTAAATAATAAGAAACTAAATTTTATAAGGTTTATTTTCTTAATGTAATAAATGATAAGGACCTGTATATAAAGATAATTAGGCCTACTCAACTTTTATGGCATACAATTATTAACAAAAGCACAAACATGAATGGTAACAGTATTATGTGATCTCACAGATGTCTACATAGATCATTGACACCAATTTTCTTTAGAATTGAAACAGTTCTAAGACAAGTGTTATATACAATTCCAATGATACTGATAATAATAAAACACATGTAACCCTCCAATCCTATAAACTTCTTTAGAAGTAGCACTTTTTAGACAATTAAAATTGTTAACATAAAACATATCAACCATATCTGTTCATTAATCAATACCAATGGCAATAAAACACAAATCTGTTGTCATCACGCATGTTACAAGAAACATTGCCTACAGAACCAATGTTGTGTATGTCTTTGAGTGTAACCATTTTACCAGTTTTTGCTGCCATCACCTCACAAAGATGCTTTTTGTTTGCACTCACTTGGACCATCTCAAGAGCCTGCTGTTTTTCTTTATCTGGAAGCCGCCGCTGAGTTGGGCAAAGACCAAAGGTAGCCTGGTTAACATCATGGTTGTGTTCATCATTCGTGGCCTGGATCTCAAAATGTTGTCCTCTCTTGTAGACTTTAGCTTTATTTGGATCTGGCAGTCTGACCTAAAAGTAGAGGTATCTGGACGACTGCCTGTTGATTTGCTTTGGTACTTCCGTCCACTCTTAACACAGCAGTACTGAAGCTCCTAGTACTTGATATCTTCATTAAAGATCCTGTTTGGCATCTGTTTCTTGGCTGCAACTATGGTATGTGCATCACGCCCCCATAACTGGACATTTTCCTATTCATAGGTTTTAACAACTTCTTGCCATGAAGAAAAACTGAGGAACTTGTCCCCAACTTTGAATGACATGGTCAGAGTTTAAAATGTGACTAATAATACAGGGGCCACACATGGCTTATATAAGGGTTCTGGGTCTAGAGAGGCTGCATGATGATTGGTTATTGGGGATAAGATAATGGATTAGTGTGAGTAGAAACAGACACCTACATGAAAGTGACACCTTTTTCTAAACCATTCAAACAATCATATTGAAATTTGATGTGTTATTGCCAATTGATAGATTTTAACGTTAGGTGAATAGGGATTTAATGACTATTATTTAACATTGAGTGAATAGGTGATTTTCTAAACCATTCTACCAATCTTATTGAAATTTGATGTGTTATTGCCAATTGAAAGATTTTAACATCAGATGAATAGGGATTAAATGACTATTATTTAGGCAGTGGTTTCTTACTATTTACTCCACAGAATTTTTACTGGCTAAATAGCAATATGGGGCCATATAGGCAATTTGACCGGTTAGCGGCTAAATAGCCCCTGGGACTATTTGACCGGTTAGCGGCTAAATAGCCCCTGGGACTATTTGACCGGTTAGCGGCTAAATAGCCCCTGGGACTATTTGAACGGTTAGCGGCTAAATAGCCCCTGGGACTATTTGACCGGTTACCGGCTAAGGAGTGAAGAATATGATGACATATTTTACTCATTCGTTTAGTATAGCTGTTTCATTTTGATATTGCATTTTGCTCAATCTTTTTGTTGTGGCGGTCTTGTTTGGCTCCTGTTCTCAACTCAATTACAATATGAACAAAAGGATTGGTCTGAGATTCTTCAATGTTAACAAAAGGCTCTTTCTGAGATTCTTGTTTCAAGGTTGGATTCACACTGATAAGAGAACAGATAGAGAAGGACTTCAGAGGGCAGAGGAAACAAAGAACAGGGCGGATGGTCGGGACTTCATAGGACCAGCGGAGACAGAGGTCTGGATGATGGGCATTCAAGGCTGGAAGATGTGAAGTCCGGAGAAACCCCCTCACAGCAGTCATGGACAAGCCCGCATCTCATTGTTAATCAGCGAATGAATATGCATTTTGTTATACTATAACTGGGCAAACGCAGGTTTGGACAATGTCTTTTCCATCCTCCGCTTGGGACATCAACACTCAGCGGGCTTATTCTTTGGGAGGGAGACCCGGAGCTCTGTATGAATCAATTTGAATGGAATAAATCATCTGTGGATAAACTTGCTCAACCCTGGTTTGTCTCCTCCGATGCTGAACACGCTCCATTGTTAGACGGGATAGGACAGAGTTAAGGAATTGGAGTAAGTAAGGTGATATATTTATAGTCTAACAGGAGCCACTGCCAAAGTTGTTGAAATAAGCAGAGGTTCTTGTTCAGAATGGTTTTAATTGTATTTAGGAATTTTAAAAAAGGCTAAGTTCTGAAACTATTACAATCACTTTATGTGAGTGATAGGAAAAACAATACTGCATTGACTGAATGAAAGCTGAAATACAAACAAACTTTCCAAGTTTGTGGTGATTGTGGTATAATTGGTAGCTTTGCTTGGTAATAATTTACTTGCAAATTTTCACAATTTGAAAATTTACTTTAGCATGCAGTCAACAGATTTACAAACATTGCAACTGTGTACATACAGTATGTAAAGATTCGGTACTATTTAGTGCTTGGCCAACATAGCGCTGTGGTGTTGGGTTTATTCTGTATTACTATTATACATATATCTGTAGTAATTCATTTCTTTGTTAAATCTTTCTTCCTATTGTGCTCGAGGTCATAAACAGCCGTCTGGTCCACTCTAACGTGGACTTCTTATCCAAGGATTGTTTATCCTACATCTCACCCAGTATCGGGCTCTGAGGGCTGTTGATCGGGGGGCAGCAAGGACTTGGGATATCTGCCACTTCCATAACACTCGTATAGTGTGCATATCTCGTGACGCACTTCGGGCTTCTTTATGTAATTGTTATATGATTGTTAGGTCAAATCAAGGTGTGATTGTTTTAATCCAAATGAGTGTTGGCTTTAGTTTCCTGTTCTGTTATTGTTAAAATACCTTGATTGTTATTATAGTTACAGATGTTGTTTTTGAACCTTGTAATTGTTTTGATTTATGGCCGTAAAGCCTTACGCGAATTACTGTTCGAGAGGATATTTTTGAAGACAAGGGGGAAGTCTTGTTGCTGTATCTTCCCTTAATGTCCTTATCCATGATGCAATTTATTTAATTAAATGTCAATCATTAAATAAGATGTCTGCCTGCAGGGATTGATAATTACATCGGAAGGGTAATCATTTATGAACCTATCATGTGGTTAAGACACATTTTGTTCCTTCTTAATATTTCATGAAGTAAGGTGACTTATAAAAATGTTGGGTGATTTTTCTATGCATGAGTTCCATTGTGTGCTGAGGACAAAGATGGGACAAGTTTGAGTGATATATTTTTTAAAAGGCTAGTCATCAACACAAATGCATTGTTTTTAGTCTTCTAAGATAAAATGAAATAAAATGTGGTTTGAAGGATGGTCCATGCAATTATGCTCTACTTTTACAAACTGCATTTTTTCATTGATAAAACATGAAAGGAAACCTCTACATAAGGATCTTGATGCGTTGTTGTGAAAAGTGGAAAACTATCATTGGAAAGTCAAATAAATGTGAGAAAGTAAAGCAGGAGCAAAGAAGAAACTGTCAATGTTTGCTTTAACTAAACAATGTTTAGCTATTCCAAAGAGCTGCATCAACTATCTTTTTTTATTATTTATATGCAGGTTTTCTCAAAAGAAAAGATGTTGTTGTGTCCTCCCGACATTGCTTTCTCAAGCCGCTCACATCTGCATACAGGATTTCAGCAAAACAAACGTCCAAGCACTTCAAGTAGTTTATAGTGTTGATGGAGAGGACAGGAGCCGTTGACATGAGCCACATGCAGACCAGTAGACCTCCAAGCAACCATGACATGTGCCTCCTTCCAATAGATAAGGAAAATGAGATCTGATAACGAGTTAGCCTTTGAATGTAACGCCAAAACTTTGTCAAGTAAACTTTTCCAAACATTGTAGCACCGTTTCTCACATTTTAGAAACAGTGCCTTTCAGGGAACACCATTAACTTGAGAATTTTCATGTTAGGATAAGTCGGGACTAAAGAGATGACTTGTACCAAACTAAGGTGAAGCAATGTTCAACACTGGACACAAACAAGAAAAATCCTGACCATTTTCAAAGATTTATTCATTTATACATACATTCATTAAAGTCGCAAAGGAAAAACTTTGAACACTCCATCATTCAAACATGCTGCTGTGTGATTCATCATTGGAAACAATTTGACAAGTCTCTACTGAGAAAAATTATATTGTAGAATTGTTGCTCTTCAACCACTTGGGAGATCTTTTTGTGTGTGCGGCTTTGTGGCATGCTTCGGTGTTAGCTGGAATTGTCAGTTTACCTTATTTTATGGGTTTACAGTAACAGCTGTATTGTGTGCTCGTTAATTCACTTATAAATAGGACAGAGTCAGTCAATGAGCCCTTCCATAAACAAATGTAGGAATACACAGATATTCACTCTTAAATATGGCTGTGATTGACAGTCAGTCAATGAGCCCTTCCATAAACAATTGTAGGAATACACACAGACACGTATACACACAGCAGCCTCAGTCAGGAGTTCATGTTGCTCAGTGCATAGGTCAGCCAATTTGCTACTACATTTGCAGCAAAAACAATGAAAGAACTACAACTAGTGTCACTGGGATTGTTTTTTTGTTAGTAAGAAGCAAAATAAAACCAGAGAAGCCAAGTAGTATTCAACGCAAACGTAATATATATTCTTTGGGCTGATTTGGGAAAAAATCCAAATGTTTTTCCTTCTCTACATTCGTTCCAATACATTCAAATTAAAACACAGTTAGCAAGATCTTTTTAACTGGCTTTTGAGCGAATTTCCATTAATACTAACTGCTGTACAGTGTAATAATGGGTTAATGAGTTCATTCACTGGGGAATCACACTTAATCATGCAATAAATCACGTCGTATCACCAAGACATGATGACAGCATACATTATATAATATTGATTGTTTCAAAGGCATCACGCTGAGTTCTACGATCCCTTGCGTGCAGACAGACACATTTGAATCTTAGTGTGAATTGAGCATTTTTTCCACATACTAATGTCATGTTTTTTCTGGTTTTCTCCCACATTCCGAAAATACGAATGCAAGGTGAATTCAACGCTTCAGTAGAATATGAAGGGTTACTCAAAAGTATCTTGCGGATTGGACCAAATATCTATGGTGGGAGTTCAGAAATATGTCCTCACAAAATAACCTTAGCGCCAGAGTAATGGGAGTGGATGAAATAATAGTGCACTTTTGTGATTATTAGGATGATAACCAATTTACACACAGCAAAACAGACTTGTTCAAACACACACTACCAGTATTTTCCAGTTGTTTTGATAGAGTTCAGATTGAACATAAGAAAACATTTATTTATAGTGTAATCCAAACGTGGCCGTTTGTGTCAAATCAACGGGTAGTTGTCAATGAAACTAATAGGTCACCCTCGAATGGATGGTAGTAATGTACAGTAATACCCCAACATGCAAGTGCCCTGACATACGATCAATTTGGGATACGAGTAAAATTTCGAGCAAATATTAATCTTGAGATACGAGACAATTTTTTCCGTATACGAGCAAACAGCCAGGTGTTGGCCAACCCTAGAGGCTGCTTTTGAGAACAACATGGGAACTGTCTTTCCTGTCGCAATTCCTTCGTGTAAGGTCCATACGAGAATTTAATTTAAATTTCTTGATATATATATTACGATTCACCGGTGCAAAAAGTTTCCGTCTCCCTTTATGTCCCTTTCTCTACCCTCCGCAAAATCTGTCTAATTTTAGTTCTATTAAACACATTTTAGTAATATTAAACCACTAGTTATGTGTTACTTTTTTAATAGATGGCCAATTAGAAGACATTTTTAAAAAATCCAATATTCTGTTTTTGGTGTTTTTTCGGAGGGTTGGAACAAACGTTCTTTCAGGTTACGTGAATATCGACATACGAGCTCAGTCCCGGAGCGAGTTAAGCTCGTATCTCAAGGTACCACTTTATACTACCACTCGTTGGCAAGTAGTCGTGCGTTATCCTATTGTGAGGACATTTTTGAGCATCATTTTCGGAATATTTGAAGGGAAGACAAAAGCAAACAACCCTTGATAGGTTGCAGGTGAGAGTCAGGATGGAGTTGGGTCAAATAGAGGCGACCCGGGAGAAGAGAGGTATTAAAAAGTAAAACAAAATTAGAATTAAATTTAGCGTAGGGTTTTATTATTGAGTGTCTATATCATGATCCAAGTTCCTTTAAATTTGTTCATGTTATGTTATGAGCACGTTGCCGTGCAAAGTTTCTTTCGCTCTCTTTTTCCCTCTGGCCCTCTCTATCCCCCTCCGCAAAAATCGGTCTAATTTTAGTACAATTAAACATCATTAACACTAGCTATTTGTTACTCTTTTAATAGATGGCGAATTAGAACAAATAAAAAATGTTTTTCCAATCCCATTTCCTGTTTGAAACGAATTAATGTGTTTTTAGTTCATTTCTAACGTTGGTTTGAGATATGCGTAAATCGACATACGAGCTCAGTTCCGGAACACATTAAGCTCGTATCTCAAGGTACTACTGTATTTTATTTCAACCATAAATACAGCCACTTGTCAAGTACATTTGTGTTTCCACATTAAAATTGAGGTTATCGTTTGCAAAACTATGATATTCGAGGTGACATGAAACTCACTTCTTGTAGTTTAAAAAAAGGAGCCTTCTCAGAGAAAAGAATTTGTGCACGTATCATCTAAAGAAAAAAAAGGATGGAATATTAAAAAAAATAAAAATGTAAAAACTCGGCAGCACTTTTTTTGCATCGATGAGAAACACTTCTTTGTCATATGAAAATCACTTGAGTAAACACAGCAGTGTTGACAAATTGGGCAAACTCCCCACCGTACGAGTGATCATAATTACGGTGTTATTGGTTTGCAGTCTTTGTGATCTGGCAACCCTGAGGTGCAGCGTGCCAAAAGAAAGTGAAGCTGTATCATCTCCTGATTTGATTTTGCAGCACTAACAACTGGCGTATGCAACACTCGCGCTGCACTGTCATGAATCCTGCTTTACAACTTTTGCTGTCGTGAAGTTGAACAGACGTAATTCGAATAGGTTGTAAGTTGACAAGTGTTTGTACTTAAATGGAACACTCATTTAGAATGCAAGTGGAGGGTTTCTATGTATATGATGAAAATAAGATTTCATTTTCAGAAACGACTACACGATTGTTTTTGTTAAAGTGAAATTTACTAGGGAATCAGGGCAGCAACTGGAGAATAAATTGGCAAAAATCAATGGTTTTTCCTCCAGTTTCTCTTATTCAAATTGTACAAACTCATAAGAATACACGCATAACTTGATAAATACACGCAACTTTGCACTCTGACAAATAAATTATAGGAAAAAGATTTATCACTCAAAAGACTCAGGGCTACTTTTTAACTTGGCATTCACAGGATCATACAGCGGCTAGTCGATGTTGATAGATCCAACTTTGCGGACCTTCACTGCTTTGGGATGCTGATGTTAGGTAGAGCCGCTTTGCATGAAGTGATTCCAGTCTTTTTCTATAGCAACCGATAAAGCCTCTTCTTTCTTCCATTGATGAGGTAGGCGGCATATAACTTCAACTTTCCCCCCCCCAAAATGTTTTAAAAATTATAAAGTCAGACGATTTAAGAATGACCAAAATGGGAAGGCTCCTGTAAACCCTGAAAGGAAGAGGCAAAATTAGTAAACACAAAGTGGACAGAGCAACAGTTTTCACTTAGTGCCATATTTTTTTGAAAGCAATTATGTATTTTGTATTGGATAATATGCTACAAATATATTTTGAGTTGACTACACACAATTTTCAATTGCTATTTACCTATTTTTGTGTACTGGATTTGTTTGAAACATTTCTCGGAGACATATTTGTCAAATAATCTTAAGTAAACAAAGAATGATTCAATAGGAAATGTCAAATAATCTTAAGTAAACAAAGAATGTTTCAATAGGAAATGTCAAATAATCTTAAGTAAACAAAGAATGTTTCAATAGGAAATGTCAAATAATCTTAAGTAAACAAATGTGTCATAGAGACCCTCAATCTGTGTAACAGCCATCTGTGTCACAGCCATGCATCTATGGCATAGAGAATTTGTATGTCCTTTGTCATAGAGAATGTATGTCACGAAATCTTGCCCCAATTAAACAGTTGATGCAGAGCAGAGTCGTCGGAGGTTGGGGAACGGAGACAGTCGAAGTTTGACCGGAGTCTTACGTAGTAACTCTATCTGTTCTCCCTCCATGCCTTCCTTCTGCAGAAGCGTCAAAATCTCACTCATCTGTCTAGGCATGTTTACTTGTGTCCGATCTTGTGAATCTTCATCGTGGACCGGACATTTTTAAAAGGCATACAAATTAAGAGAACTTCAGCTTATAACTTACAGATTTGGCGAATAAAGATTTAATCATAGCCACTCGCATGGCAGTCGCTCATGCTGACTGACTAGGGCTACGAACAGCGGAAATTGAACTTCCAAAAAAATTATATTTGTTGGGTTTATTCTGTAATACTATTATATATGTGTATTTCATCATTTCTGTGTTAAATCATTCTTCAAATTGTCCGATGAGAGCTCGGGGTCGTAACCAGTCACCTAGTCCTCTCACAAGGACTGTTTATCTGACAACTCACCCAGTCCCGGGCTACAAGGACTGTTGATCTGGGTTTGCAGCGAAGAGTCGTCAAGGACTCTTGCTACCAGCAGATGGATCTCAATCACTTCCACGAACACTCGCATAGTGTTCCTACATCGTGACGCACTTCGCGCTTCTTTATGTAATTGTTATGCCAAATGAAGGCGTGATTGTTTTAATTCAAATGAAGTTTGTTTTTAGTTTTCTCTTTCTATTATTGTTAAATACCTTCATTGTCATTATAATTGCAGATGTTGTTTTTGCTTACGCATGTTGGATTAATCCATAACCTTGTAATTGTTTAAATTCATGGCTTGAAGACGAGAGGACAAAAAGAAAAAAGAGAACAACTCCATCCTCTGGTGCCGTCCCAAGGACTTCGACCCAACCCACCACCATAGACACCACCAAGCCAGGTGTATCCCATGGTTGAAGGGGCAAACCCACACTTCCCAGTGAACGGAGATTGCGATCAAACCATTCTCGTCCACCGTCCATGGACCGAGTCTGAATGCACCGAAGAACAGCTGAGACAAAGTTTTCACCTGAATCGAGCATAGACAAGAAGAGGGTTCACCATGAACCTGGGACACAACGAAAGGGACAACAAAGGAAGAGTCCACCCCATGACTCACAAGACCTAACGTAACTGGTGGAAAGACTCTTGACGGAGTGCGAGACAAGCGAGGAGGAAACTGAAGAAAATGAGGGGGAGGATGAAGAAATCCCTTGCTCGCCAGCAGAGGTGTTGGACTTAACCGAAATCACGTCCACCCTCTGGGACAAAGACAAACACCAATAAGATTATTGTGACAGATAAATCAGTCATCAAAAACAAAGTGCCAGGATTGGTACCAGGAAGGGAATGGATCACTGTGAAAGGAGCAGGAGGACACATGGAACTATTGAAGAAGTCAAGTAAAATAAAAATAACTGATGAAAATGGACGAAACCACGAAGCAAAGTTCGGCATGAGTAAGAACTGTCCTGTGAACCTCCTGAGAAGAGACCTACTCTGTAAACTGGGAATCAGCCTTATTTCCACAGATGATGGCATGAAACCAGTATACAGAGAGGAGGAAATGGAGATCCAAGTAGGTCAAGAGGAACCTCATACGTTCTACTCACTAGACTTAGAAACACAAGGGCCCTCATCTGTAGTCCGACAGTTTAAAAAAACAAAGTAGAAGATCTAGATGGCCAAGCACAAACCCACTGGCCACTACACATTACCATGAATTTTGGGAAAGCCTGAACAGAATTTGTTAAACAATTCGAGTGACTAGGACCCCAACTAGTTAGATTGGAGTACCTGTACACCACGTCTGAGGGAGATGCGGTCACCTCAGTGAGCTTGCCACCTCAAGCTGAAAAACTGCTACAGTTTGGGACAACACCCCACGTGTCCATAAATAGAAAACCCCACAGGCCCTGGAAGGACCTAGGACGCATGGTGTGATTCTTGAAGACCAGAAGCGAGGAATCGTGGTCACATCAGACTCCTATAGTCAGCGTCCTGACAAACACCCCCTATGGAACAGCCACAAGACACAAGATGAAGTGTATAAACTGACAACACAAAAAAAATGTCATTCCTGCCACCAGCAAGACACCTGGCCATAACAGCCACATTGTCATTGCAACCCGATCTGACCATAAAGCGATGCAATTCCTTGAATCCAGCACACGCTGGTAGCTTGCGGTGACATACAGTGCCACCACAGGGGAAACCATGCTGGAGATTCTCGCATTCCTTTGAAGTGTGATGAATCCCAGGACGCCGACTCCTCTGTGTAGATGTGCTAATCTTGACATCGCTCATTAAGATGGTGCCATGACAGGTGGCGTTGTTGTTTTTCATAACCTGTGAGGAGTGGCTGATGATGATGTTTGTATTATAGACCAGGAGAGGAGTGGTACAGATTGATGTGATTGGTGAAAGTTATTTCAGTTACTACAGGGGGGAAATGTCAAAAAATATGTGTCATAGAGAACCGTCAATCCGTTTCACAGCCATTGGTGTCACAGCCATGCCTTTTTGTCATAGTCATGCATCTTTGTCATGGGGAATTTGTATGTCGTTTGTCATAGAGAATTTGTATATTACGAAACCTTGCCCTAGTTAAACAGTTGATGCAGAGTCGTCGGAGATTGGAGAACGGAGACAGTTGAAGTTTGACCGGAGTCTTACGCAGTAACTCTGTCTGTTCTTCCTATGTGCTCTCCTTCTGCAGGAGTGTCAAAAGCTCACTCATCTGTTTGGCGTGCTTACTTGTGTTCGACCTTGTGAATGTTCAACGTGGACCAGACAGTATTCGTTCAATTTAACATTTAAAATTGGCGACTTGAATGTAAAAATCACCCAAAAAAGCTCAACACCAATTATGTATAGTGATGCGTGAAAAGTTAAAAATAAATAAAATCTAGACTTCGACTTTGTTTTAACCTAACAGCAACATACATAATTTTCTGTATTTTCTAGAGTTCGAATGTGACAGCAGAGCAGTACTGCACAAAACCCGGCCGGATGAAAGTGTCAGTCAAAATATAATTGCAGTGATGAGACAACTTACTTGGTTATATGTGACTATTGAAAGATTGTTTTGTAGGCTGTTCGCTACTATGTCCACTGAGTTGTGTGAATGTCCATTCTGATCTGGCTGGTTTGGGATTCCATGCCAGGGCTCCTCTGAGACTTTATTGTTGCTTTCATGATGTAAGGTGGTGTTGCTGTTTGGCCATTTGCTTTTCTCTGGTGAGGCAAAAGGGTTGTAATCTCCCTCTACATTGCGGTGAGGTTGCGTGTTGAACTCGCCCTGGAAAGACGAAAGCTGCTGTGTAACGCCAAGAAGGCCACCAATCTCCACACTCAGGATCACCCAAATAATATCTGTCAAAACACAAGGAGAAATATCTGATTGAAATAACTGGTTGATTCTGCAAGATGGTGATCAAATAAATAGCTTCAAAATACCATTAAAGTAAAAGAGATGACTAGGACATGCGCATAATACATAAAGGCATACTAAACATGAGAAATTACTATGTTTATGTGTATACAGTTGTTAGTGTGCGTACCTCCAAAGTAAAGTCCTGCTGCTGTGCACATTCTCCACTGGCCCTGGTACATACCAGGAGAGACAGGGCTCTGCATTGGTACACTCACATCCATCATTTCCTGAGAGACTAGAGACCGTACCGCTACCATGTTTACGTGACCGAACTGATCTCCTCTGACATACTTCAGGCAAACCCCAGGTGGCCAAGATTCTTTACCTGTGAGACATGAATGTGGTAAAAGTTATAGGCATCATAAGTAAGAGTTAGCCAAAAATAGAATGGCAACAAGGTTCAAAACACCAAACCCCACAACATCCTGGTCCCCATTAAGTTGTCAGATGCACATTTCACAATCTACCTTTGCATGCAACTGGCTCGTAATACAAATGTTTATCGTACTATTAAAAAAAGACAGAGGCTGACAAATTACATATCAACGTTATCAATTAGTTTGTGAACATACAGCGTGTTACTCTAAATTGCCCTTAGGTACGAGTGTAATTGTGCATGGTTGTCCGTTTCATTGTGCCCTGCGATAGGCTGGCCACAGATTCAGGATGTCCCCCGCCTGTGGCCTGGAGACACCTGTTAATGGCAAAAGCATACTTCTAGAATATTTATTGAAATACAGTATTTGGGCTATTTCCTGAATAAGTGAAATAGAATTGTTACGCATGGCTCCTTCAACTTTAGATTATACTTGTGTAGTCTGTTAGGGCTATTAGTCTTACATTATCATATATTCTCTTGCAATGAAGAATACTTTGCTTTACTATTAAACTTAGTTTCATATTATTATTATTATATGGTTGCTTGGAACAAATTAAATGATTTGCTCCCGAGAACTTTAGGTAGACTAAACACCGAAATGCCTTGGACCTTGGGATATTTGGAGTGAACTAAACAAAGAAGCTGCTAGCTGTGTATACAGCAAGATGTGAAAAAGAAAAACCCAAATATTGACAAAAACTCTGATTATATTTCAGATGATATAATCACTACAACATAAACAATGGAAAAACAGCAACATATGCAATAAATACGGAGAGAAATCAAAAATATTTTGATTTCAGATGTCAAGCTGGGCATGAATAGTGATCTTCACACTGATTTTGGTGATAACTGATTGATATTCTTATGTAAGCTACATTAAGCTTTGAGTTTATGATGAATGCCTCAAAATTAAAAATAATTGTTCCGAATACAGTTTTGTCCTATTTACCCACCACTCAATACTAAATACTATATGCTATATGTGGTTAAAAAATGTTGTTGTTTGGATTCTACCTGTGTTTTGTAACCTCCAGGTTTTGGTGAAACGTGTGTCAGGTGGAACTGATTCGCCTTCGCCGATCGTTACATCTTTCAATAGGGACATGCATGGCGCATTGACATTAGGACTTTCAAAGTCATAGTAGGCGCCAATGGCAGCTTGTAAATTCCTGAAAAAGAAAGTTGGCAACCATGAAGGAGGCTGTACATAATTTATATGATACTAATATCACTTATCAGACCTAAAAGCAATTTAATAGCCATTTGAAGTCAATTGGCATGATCTCAAAGAAGCTTTTGAATGCTCAACTCTTTAAAGAGTGAAAAAAGTAATACATAATGTTAAATAAACGACAAAGTTGCAATATCTTGGTGATAACTGGAAAAATACAATATCTTAGCAACATCAAATTACGTATTAATTGTCACAGAAATTCCGAAAGGGCGGTCCGGTGAAGTGGGTGGTTAGCGTGTTGCCCTCACAGATCTGGGGTCCTGGGATCAAATCCAGGTCACATTCACCTGAATGGAGTTTGCATGTTCTCCCTAAGCCTGTGTGGGTTTCCTACGGGTGCCTTGGTTTTCTCCCACATACCAAAAACATGCATGGTTGGGTAATTGGACACTCTAAATTGCCCTGAGGTATGGGTGTGAGTGTGCAGTTTGTCCGTCTACTTGTGTCCTGCGATTGGCTGGCTACCGATGTCCCCTGTCTATGGCCCAGAGTCAGCAGGGATAGGTTCCAGAAACCCCCCCCCCCCCACACACACACACACCCCGCAAACCCTAAATAGAGATTTTAAATAGAATTTGGCCCAGCTCCTTCTTCACAACGGCGGACTGGTGCAGTCTGCATCAATGCAGACACTGCAAAGATGCACCTGTCGATCTCCCTTTCTACTTTTCACTCACTCGTGAACTCCTCCACCTGGGGAAGCACCTGATCCCTGATATGCCACTTTTTTTCCGACTGGGGACCAGGGGATCCGATTTGGAGATTTGGAGGTGGTGATTCGCAACCCGACCGCTTCACACTCGGTTGCGAATCGTTACAGAAACTGTTGGAGATCACAGATCGATTATTCACATGTGCAGATATTTTGAACAATCTTGGAATTTAAGGTTAGCTGGATATTCTAAATTAACTCATCGGCCGCCACTAACAACTCTAGACGACAAATCTATTTGGGCTAGGTTGAGTCAAATTCGAATGGACATCTGTTGACATCAAGTAAATATGATCAATCAGTGCCAGCCATCCCAGTTCAAATTTTTGATTAGATGTCTAATGTGGAGAATATTTGCAACCTGATTGTAGCAATCGTAGCTGTAAAGGGAAGCCCTATAGCAGAGGTTTGCAAACCAGTCCTCGAGGGCCGCTGTGGGAGCAGGTTATTGTTCCAACGGATTCAACACAAACAATTTAACCAACAAGGTTTCTGCTGAACCAAGAAGTACCTGACTAAAATCCACTGATTGCACTTCTAAGATACCAGATTGGTGGAAAGATTTCCTCTTAAAGCAGGGGAGGCCAAGTCCCATCCTTGAGAGCCCCATATCCGGTCTGTTTTCCATACTTCCCTCCACCAACTCACCTGAATCAAATATTCTGGATCTATATCAAGCTTCTGGACAGCTTACTGATGACTTGATGATTTGATTCAGGTGAGGTAGACGGAGATATGGAAAACATTCTGGATAGGGGCTCTCAAGGACCAGACTTGCCTACCCCGATTTTATAGGTTGGAACAAAAACCTGCACTCACTGTGTCCCTTTCTGGAATAGTTTGTCCACCCCTGTTTCAACCGAACCAGCAGAGATGAAATTTCTGAAGAAAACAAGAAGAACCTGACTGCAATCCACTGATTGCACTTGTAGAACACCTGTGAAAAGGTGTCCTCTTTCCACCCACCCCTGCCCTATCTTAATGTCAAAAGTAATGAGATTTGTTTTTGTAATACTGCCATTGTGGAGACCCGTAATACAGTTTTGAGTGGGTAAAACCACTCCAAATTTCTGCTCTGGTGGTTGTTTCACGCAATGCACTCACCATGGATAATCCAGATGTTATTTTTTTAACAAACTGGTTGCAAGGAACTCGTACTCGATGTCACGTGATTTCAAAGATCGACATTGGCATGATTGAGCACAAGTATATCAGGATTTCTGTCTCTATCCATCGTAAACCTTAACTCAGAGTATTACTTTACGTTCTCTGTAGGTAGATAATGATGATTTCATCACATTAAAATGGCATTTCGACTGATTTGCGACATGAATTTTTTTTGACTTCCCACTGATGTAATATATTATTCGCAACAGACTTTTTGACGTAGACAATTTATGCGGGTTTTTTTTACATTATCGACGCCTTTGGGGGGGGAAACAAATTTGAAATTTCACATTTCTGGAAAAGTACAGTCTTACTTTTTCGATTTCGAGTTAAGTTGCTTTGGTGTCTGATTAAATAACAGCGTTAAACACATGGAAAGAATTTAGAGAACTACACTAGCATAGAATTCATATTTGTCAGACGTGTTACGTATTATTAAATCGCCACAGTAAGAATAACTGCGTAAAATTCTCAACCATAGTTAGCGTCTGATATTGCTTTTCGCCGCATTGATTATCAAAAGAATATTAAAGTTGCTTTGGAATTAACATACAAACTAAGCAAACAACAATAATTGTTTTCCATGGTATTTGTAAGCATATTTAATTATTTTTGTGGTATATCCACGACAGTACTTTAACTAGCAAGCTAACATCGAGCCAGCTAAACAGGCCAGCCAAGTCCTCGGGCTCACCAGTTGGTCATGTCCAAAAAAAAGGCACATCCGGTGGGGTTTAGCTGAAAGCCAAGGAGCCTCTGGAACTCCGATATGAGGATGTCTTTGTCTGTAGTGCCCATGCAACTAAATTTCTGCGTGAGCTCCTGATCCACGTCCATACCTTCCATCGTAAGTTTACTTCTCAAATATGAACCGCGGAAAAGTCAATAAAGAAAGAAACTCCAAATGCGAATCAAGGCCTCGGCTTGTCATAACAAACTAGGACCAGCACCCAAGCAGTGCGCATGTCACAATGACACTTCTCACCTCGGACACAGCCGATGTCAATGAACAATAATACGGCGAACAACATACGCACGGGAACACGACCTTTCTACAAACACTTTAACGCTCCTTCAATCGTTGTAATCTCATGTAATTTTTTGAACCACTTTTTTTCCCCTCACAAGGGTCGCATGGGGTGCTGGACCCTACCCCAGCTGACTTTGGGCCAGAGGCTGGACACACACCCTTAATTGGTGGCCAGCCAATCAACCATTCACGCTCACACTCATACCTATGGGCAATTTAGAGTGTCCAATCAGCCTACCATGAAATGTGGGTGGAAACCAGAGTGCCCAGAGAAAACCCACGCAGGCCCAGAGACAACAGGCAAGAAATGTTTAGAAATGTGTGCAATATTTTAGAATTCGGTGCAATATTTTAGAATCTGCAATATTTTAGAATCTGTGCAATATTTTTTAATTCTGTGCAATATTTTAGAATCTGTGCAATATTTTAAAATTCTGTGCAATATTTTAGAATTCACCTAGCCGGGATGTGACTTTTTATACTTTTATACTACTATCTATGTTTTTTTTTTTTTTTACTGGGAAAACATACTTTGAAAAGCTTGAGGTAGCACCACCAATTTTGTTCTACTTAGCTGTGAGTATAAATGTGTTTTGAATTTTGAATTGAATTAAAATGTGACATTATTGTGTAGTTTATTGTATGGAGTTCTTACTTTTGAGACAGACGCACCGGATAACGGCGGGGAGAGAGACTTGACACGAGAGGGGGACAGAGAGGAAGAAGGGGAGAGAGAGGGAGGAGGGGAGAGGGGGAGAGGGGGAGAGAGAGGGAGGAGGGGAGAGGGGGAGAAGGGGAGAGGAGAGGGGAGAGGGGGAGAGGAGGGGAGAGGGTAGAGGAGAGGGGAGAGGAGAGGAGAGAGGAGAGGAGAGGGGAGAGGGAGGGAGGGAGGAGGGTAGAGGGGGAGGGAGAGGGAGTAGGAGAGAGGGAGAGATAGCCAGCCTAGCATCGTCATGGCTCTTAAAATGCCACCAGCGAACGATGTATTCCGGTTAGAACGATTTCCAACCTGGTAAATGATCATCTAAATCGAAACACCAAGCCGTTACGACTAAACCAGAAATGGCCGGAATTATCAAAAAGCAAATTCTAAAGCATTTGTCAAGGTAGGTGACATAAATGTTAGCAAGATAGCTCTGCTGTCTATATTCTGACTTGTCACCATTAAATGGTTTGTGTCGGTACTTGCAGAATGCCGCAGTCGTGTGTGTTTTTGTACTGTGAAGTGTTATAAAATAACGATTCCCTGGTTATGAGACGATAGACGTTAGGAGTCAAGGGGCTAATCAAGAACTACCTTTATTTTTGATTTGATCATCCCTTTTAGTTAAAAAGTATTACGATGCATACCTTGGATGCACATGTTTTAAACTCACATCCATGCCTAGGGGTTATTTAGGCGTGTCCAATCAGTCTACCATGTATGTGACCACTCACCACTTGGCCGCCGTGACAGTCTATATTTGATCTTCATAATAGCTTGTTCGCTGCCAGTCTCTCCCAGTCTAAATTGTTTGGACAATTAAAGCGTTGTCAATGTCAGTGAAATGTGAGTTTTCATTACCAGTTTTTCCAGTTCAAATGAATTGGATGCCTATCGTTGTTATTGGGAGGCAATGAGTTAATTCAGAGGAATCTAACTTTAAAACATACATTATGAATTTGATGTATTTAAAACAAATTTAGCTCTGAGGAAAACAATAAAGCAGTGTTTTGAAAGACACCATTATTGTTGAATGATAATGTGGCTGTTTTAATTTTATTAGGTTGCTATGCATTTTGAACAAAGTTTAGATTTGATCATTTCAAAACGTATCTTTTGTGTAACTGTTTAAGGAAAAATTTCATGTGTTCTAATTACAAGACAACAGTTTATTACAAGGACTCCTTTGTTTTCTGGCTGGGTAAATCAGTTTTTTTTTGGTCCCAATTTAAAGCATGCTAATATTACCAAGTTTCTTAAAGTACCAGCACAATTAACAGTCTGAACCAATACTGGTCTCAAATTTCTTTAGATATTTTTAATTTGTAAGTTCGAAGTAAAAGTACATTTGCATCAGATTGAAACAAACTCAAATAGGCCTCAGATTTGTTTAGAAGTGATCTTGGTGTTGAATGCTGAATGAGAGCAAGAGTCTTAGTGACTGGTCCGTCAGATCTTTTGGATTGGATTGGATAACTTTATTCATCCCGTATTCGGGAAATTTCATTGTGGCAGTAGCAAGAGGGTGATTTGACAGAACTGCAAAGGAAAAGCACAAAGTACAAAGCAAATCAAAGTAAATGGAATCATCAAATCATTGAGACATGAAAGCAGCAAAAAACACAAAACGAGCAAGAGTGGACGGAGCTACCGCGGCCGCCGGCTGCCGCTTAAACAGCGACATTTTGGTTGCGGTAGCTAAAACGAATACAGACTCAAAAAGACGTTGTAAAGTTGGACAAAAAACTGGAACCACACACAGGAAGTCTTCCACGAGATGGGGAACTTCTGCAGACTGTGACCGAGGTAGAGAATATGCAGAGCCGCTCTTCCATGCTTATCCGCACAGATCCTCAGTAGTCTGAGGCTGAAGAAAACAGCAGCAGGCCAGAACTCCTCGACTCCTTTGCTGGTAAGCACCGACAGCTCTTCCATCCTATCCCACGATGGAATGGTTGGTCAGAAGCGTTGCCTCTTCTCCCGACACTTTTTTCCAGCTCCGAAACTCCGGCGGCACCAAGGTGTTGCTCCTTCTGTTGCGTATTGTAACAGCTTGTTCCATGTGTGTGACAGCACAGGCATGGCTGACTGGTTCCAAAAAAAGAAGTAGCCAAAAGAAGCCAGGCTAACGAAACAAGGAACATTGTAAAAACATTAAAGTAAAAAGTTTTCCAGTTCGTACTTAAACGAGCACTATCCAAGAATTGCAATATACTTATTCGTACTGGCCCTAATATTTCAATAAACATTTTGCATAGATTGTAGTTTATGCACGCAGTATGTTCAGATGATCATTGCTCATGTTTGTGTAGTTTGTTCGCTTCTGTCGTTTCTGATTGATATGTAACATTTGTGTGTCAACACAGTTTGATTCTTTAGTCCAGCTCCATTGTCCTTATTGCTCCTTACACTATGTAAGATTGGTGGCCAAAAATTGTACTGCAACCAGGATTAAAATGTTGACTACAATTAAGTACACGTTCTTGCCATAAAAGTAACTGTAGTTGACTCCAATTATGTACACGTTTTTGTAATAATGTGATACCTTGTGTTGGGGCTACCAGCCAACACTTAAATAAACTCGAACACAGGAACACACACTGAGGCAGATGGAATGAAAGTTAAAGGCCGCGTCTGCAGAGGCGGGGGAGTGGACCATTCTGAGGCCCGAGAGTGTGACTACTCTCCAAGCTCCTCGAAGCTATCTCCCGCCGAAAAGCTGCTTTAACGGTGGTTTTATTAGAGATAAGACAAGTCATAAAAATGGGAGGCGTTAATACAAATGAAGGAGGTGGAGTGCAAAAGGTGTAGTGCACATTTTAACCAATAGGTGTAAGATAAATTCTATTCTAGTAACTTTTAATACATCATAGTGAAAAGGGTGCAAGACTAAATATAAGAATACAAATATATTTCACACCTTGACATACAAGTGTCCCAACATATAAGAAATTTTAGATACAAGGGAAATTCCGGCCCGGCAAATTATGGCCTTGAGATACGAGCATACCAGATGATTCCGGATGCGGCTGTCCATGTGGCCGAGCATGCGAGAAGCTGCTTTTGCGAACAGCATCGCTGTCTTTCTCGCCGCCTTTCCCTTGCGTAAAGATATACCGGATTTTCTCGCATATAAGCAGTATCTGCAACCAAAAAAAATTATGACTGAATCAAGGGTACAGCTTATATGTGCACAAATTAGACTTGGCATGCACGAAAATGCAAGGTGACATAGGTGCAACACCATACCACAAGACAGAGCGGACAATACGGTCATTTATTTCAAAATAGAAAAAAGATGAACATAAAACACTAAAATAAATGTATTTTGATGTCTATGAATGAAATTCAAGAAAAAAATGTGAAAAAAATCACTTGTGCCTGCCATTGCTCGCTCAGGGTGCCGCCATCTTACCTTTCACTGGTAGTTAAACGTGCTCTGACTCGCCAGATGCGAGTAGCCTTGATACATGTGTTCGTGTTTACCATGTCAGCACATCCCAGTTGTTGTTAAGGCTGGTCGTTCATTATAATATCAGCTTTGATACCTGAGTAATGTGTATCTCGTGCTATTATTCCATCCAGGAAATCGGACACACATCCTGGTTGTACTATTCACGTGACTTCCTTTTTGAATTCGTCCACGTGCAGGCAACAACCGTTTGGAATGTGCAATCCAGCAAAGGATCCTTTTGATTCATACAGAAATACCACGTTCCATAATTATCCTAAGATTTTCCCCTTTAAAGTAACACATTTGTACTCCCTATTAAAACCATGAATATGGAGGTGAAAATTGTGAACTGCGGCGTCTTATACGAGAGAAATCGTAAAATTCAACGATTTTAAGGCAATTCTAAGAGTACGGATTATACTGAGGCGGTCAACATGCGAGAAAATACGGGATACGAGGACCGGGGCACACAGGTTGCATTTTTTTTACAGGAGATAGCGTGACCGAGTTGATAATCTGCAAAAAAGACAACAGAATCTGCAAAGCGAGCATCGGAAAAAGACAACAGTGAAACCCTTCAAAGTGAGTCGTGACTGGTTCGATCATTTTAAAAAATGAATTGGCACACACTCGGTTCTGAGGTATGGAGAAGCTAGGAAGTTCTGACTCGAAAACCGTGGTGGATTACATTAAACATTAAATTTAGTGTAACGTAAAATTAAAACTTATTTTAAGTGTGTTTAGCATTCTAAGTTCTTTTAAATTAAATTTAAAGTTTATGTTACGAGCATGTTGTCGCCAAGTCTCTCCTGTCCTTTTCTCTCTCTCTCCTCTGCGCACACTGCGCTACCCTGTGTACTGAATTATGTCACGTTTTAGTATTGGAGAACATAATGTAGATAGGTTTGTTACTTTGTGAATAGGTGGTGAATTAGAACAGATAAAAACATGCTTCTCCATTATAATATCCAGTTTTTTTTCAGAGGGTGGGAACGGATTGATTTTTATTTAGTTATTTTCTATGAGAACAATTGGTCTGAGATATGAGTACGGTATTTTCACACCTGTAAAACGCACCGTTTGATGGGGTGCAGTCTCATTTGCGGGTATATCTTGTTTTTTGTCAATACATTGGGCGCTTCAGAAAAGGCGCGATCATGACACTAAGATAGCGTATGTTATGCCATCCGCTAGCATATGTTATGCTATCCGCTAGCGTATGTTATGCCATCCGCTAGCATATGTTATGCTAGCTGCTAGCATAACTTAGGCTAGCCGCTAGCATGTTTTTTTAAAGACAGCTTGAGCAAAACTAAGTTTGATAATGCTTTATTGAGGAAAAATCATATTAAGAGTTCGGCGTTCAACATGATAGGCTCCACTGTCAGTCAGAGTTGTGTATTCTGGGAACTTGATTTGAGCTTTGGTGAAAGCTCGAACAACAGTGCTGTCCGACACTTGACCCCAGTCATCCACAATCCATTGTAACTTGCGACATGCATCACCCTCAAGCCTTTGATTCTCTTCACTGTTATATCGGCGTCGACAATTCATTCCAAATCGTCACGTAACTAGTGCGACATTGCCTGCCAGATCTACTAAGTTGGCCATCCGTTAGCAAAGCCGTTAAATTGTGCTTGATCCATGGCTTCAGTCCATTTTCCAAGCATTCACACCCGCACTGTTTTGCCATTCACATCAGGTATTTCCTCTGGACACCTTTAATATGCTGTTTCTTTGACTATTGAGATTGTTTTTGAAAGTTAGAAGTGCTGCAAGCGAAGTCAAATGCATGGAATGTGCGGGGAGGCCATTTTTAGGGTGAACGCCCGCAGGGTTGATCGCAATAAATAGTGTGCCAGGAAGAAATAAAACCAGTCACACAAGTGGTCAGGGCCATACAAATATTGAATTTAGTGCACAGGCAAGGCCCGATTGGGTACATTGACTATCTAAAAGTAAATTTTAGACTTTTAGGTGCGCCCTATAGGTGTGAAAATATGGTACCTTGACATACTAGCTTAGTCCTGGAAGGACCTATATCTCAAGGTATAACTGTATAAGTTAGCATACTTTCAGTACAAGAGCACAACGTCGATGCCTATGCATGTCTTATTTCTACAACTTTAGTGTAGGAAGCAAACTGCATAAAAACAAAGTAATTGGTTGATTGGTAGAGGGCAAGAAACCTGTTGTAAACACAAAACAATAATTAAAATGGGCAAATCTCTGTTTAACTATTGAGAACTGTGTTAGAAGTATTTCTAAAATCAAATTTCTTTAATGTTTATCGTAATACAAAAGTGGACGGCCGAGTAGATAGCGTGCTGGCCTCACTTTTCAGGAGTCGAGGATTCGATCCCAGGTGGATCCTCGGTGTGGAGTTTCCATGTGCTTGCGCGGATTTTCTCTTATGAGTGTAAGCATGAATGATTGTCCATCTCTTTGTGCCCTGCGATTGGCTGGCCACAAATTCAAGGTATCTCCAGCGAGGTGCCTGAAGTCAGCTGGGATAGACTCTAGCACCCCCACGACCATTTTAAGTGGTTCAGAAAATGAATGAAAGAAATATGGCATTTAATGAATAAATGATTGAAATTCAAATCATATATTGCTCCTTTAGCTTAATTTCATGTGTACCATTCTTTTCATTATTTACATTTAACGGAAGATGCATTTGCAGGGGCAGTGTCAGAAGAACTGTAAATTGCTTTTATAATCATCGTTTTGCTCCCATTTCCGATGTAGTTTGGTCTAAAAACGGTGAATCTTTGCTTTGGATTTTGTACTTAGGTTTACCAAGAATCTGTCCCCAGACAAGATCAACCTTAGTACCTTAAAGGGCGAGGGGCAGCTGACCAACCTTGAGCTGGATGAAGATGTACTCCAGAACATGCTTGACCTGCCTACCTGGCTCGCAGTCACTCGTGTCTATTGCAACAAAGCCGCCATCAGGGTGAGTCACTTTGAAAACAGAATGCAAAACTGTATTTTGACACAATGATCATATCACATCTGTTGTACTGCCTAACAAGCTGGTCATCTGCCTGCAAGACAACACTAAAACAAATTTAAAACGTTTATAAGCAAGCTCTGAAAGTACTGGACAGAAAACCAAAAATGAAAAATGTACCATCACCGTCCTCTCAACTGTTAAATATGCTCACGCAATCTTGGTTTCTGAAATGTCCATTACAAAGCTCCTCCTCCACTGCAAGAATTTGTAAAAAAAAAAAAAAAAAAAACATTCTTCACCTTCTCTGTGGCTCACATGCCTGGAACTCAATACCTCATACTATACGTGAACTCCCGTGTCTGAACCACTTAACTAATCACCAGCCTGGCTGGTGGATGAACAGTATTGTTATCACAACACTACCTAGACCTGTGGTATTTGTGTATGTTTCATCGTTTCTAGGCTGCTGTCGAGGCTGTTGTAAAAAGTTATATTCGGCCTGTTGTTGCCTCTACTGTTATCCTCCACCACTTTGCGGCTTCAGTCTATCGTGGTATTTTATGTTATATTTGAAAATAAATATTCAGAAAGATGTCAGAATTCACGCTGAAAGTCATAAGCAGAAGACAGGATGGCTGGGAGCCTCGGTAAGTGTTTTTTCCTTCAATTCACCTTAACTGTATTACAGAAGTCTCTCATCGTCTTATTTTAAGATTAAACAGAGATCTTAAATTCAAGGGAATAGTGCATTCCTTTGATAAATATTATCGTAATTTTTATTATTATTATTTTTTTTAATGCATTTCAAGATGACACTTGTTCTTTGTTCTGGAAATAAAATTCCCCCAAAAATGTGATATCTACTTCAGTGCGATTTATTTTTTTCCTCACTGCTCTGTCTTCCCTCGAAATGCCCGGATCAGGTAGACCAGAAATCGCTACGATAAATGAAAAACGTGGGATTACTCCTATTAGATCTACCATACTCATTTTTTTTCGCGTCTATACAATATCAAGAAATGTATCTATTAAACATTGCACAGTTAGATGTATATATAAATAATTTCTTGTGTTAATATTCAAATATATTCTATATAGATATACATTGTTCCCTTGCTACTTCGCGGTTCAGCTATCGCGGACTCAGAGCTTCGTAGATTGTTTTGGGGAAAAAAAAGAAAAAAGCAAATATTACATTGAAACAACATATTTTTCAGTTTTTTTGTTATAACATGAATTTCACTCTCTCTACCCGTATTCTATATGGTGTAATGTATACAGGGGGGTAATTTTTTTTAAATAAAAAAAATAAAAAAATAAAAATAAATAAATAAATATTTTTTTTGGAATTAAATTCAAATTAAGCATTTTTGAAGGGGAATCCCTACTTTGCGGAAATTCACTTATCACGGGTGGTCCCGGTCCCCATTAACCGCGATAATCGAGGGAACACTGTAATAAACGAAAATGCTTTAAATACTGTACTCGCTGACAATTTTTCTTCTCCGCTTGACTAAAATGAGATACCTGTACAGTACATGCAGGTGAAGTGAAGATGGTGAAAATAAAGATTAACAGCAGAGGTTATGGAGAGCTTTATTCCAAGTCAGGTAAGGCCTCAAGTGTCAGAATTCAAACCCATCCAGGAGGAACCGGGAGCTTCTGCTGAAGGTTTTCGGCGCACAATGAACATGGTGATAGGGAGTTGTGACTACAGTGGTACCTCGTTTTACAATCGTAATCCGTTCCGAGACTGCGATTGTATGACAAGCATATCGTAACTCAAGCGGACGTTTCCCATTGAAATGAATTGAAAACAAATTAATTTGTTCCAACCCTCTGAAAAAACACCAAAAACAGGATATTGGATTGGAAGATAGGTTTTATTTCTTTTAATTTGCCATATATTGACAAAGTAATAAATAACGAGTGGTCTCATTGTAATAAAATGTGTTTAATAGATGTAAAATTAGACGCATTTGGCGGAGGAAAGAGACAATGACATACACGGAGGCGGAGGTGGGGGCTGTACGGGGGGGACTTTATCCACGGCAACAGCGCACTCGTAAACAAACAAACAAACAAACAAATTTAAATTAACTTGGATAACTATATATAGACACTCAACTTTTAATGTAACTTCACACAAAACTGAATTCAATTTTTTTTTTTTTTTTTTTTTACCTTAGTTCTACGGGTTGACCACACACGGCCGTTTTGCCTGAGTCTTTAAAACGAACGCATCAGGCGTTGTTGGGAACATGCCTCCCCTTCGAAATGTTTTGAAAATGACGCACACAAATATCACAGTACGCATAATCCAAGCTTTAGATTTAGCGCGCCACATCACTTGTAAGTCACCTGGCTTGGTCGCATCACAAAATTTTGATCGTATCTCGAGTGAAATATTCGATTGAAATTTTCGGCCTAAGACAAGAATGTCGTATGGCGAAGCAGTCGTATCACAAGGTTCGACTGTACTTCTATTTTTTACACCGTCAAGACTTTTGCCAAATTCAATGGTTTTACCATGTTGTCATCAATCTTTGGGACCGTTTGTTGCGAACTGCATGCCATCTTGAAGTTCTATTTCTCAAAATAAGACCACATTCTTCATCCACATTGTTGTCATTGTTGTCCTCTTCCTCAAAACCCAATTTCATCATTTCTATTATTATCAGTTTTGGGAGGGGTTGACTGTCTTGCAAGCATGACGCCGTCATATCTAAGAAGCCTAGCTAGCCAACCCTAGCCAGCTTCACTGCCTTATCTATGGCCAAATGATGAACCTTCTCAGGCATAAATGGATGATTTTTTTTTTTGTTTCAGCCACAAATTTTTCCATCTTAAAATTTTCGTCTTTTCCTTCATAGTATTGTTGGCATTCTTCCAATTTTACTAGCCGCCCGTTCCTCGGTAGTTGGCTGTTCTTCTTCAGACCTTCTTCAAGGAGGCTATAGTGCTTACGAGTTTCAACACAATTTTTTTGTAATTTTTTATTTTATTTTCGATACCGATGAAAAATTCTGCAATGGTCTGATGCTGCGACCTAGGAAGCCTGGGAGCATCTGATTTAGAACCATATACTTTTGTGTAATTGCACATTCACTCAATGGACGACAGTGGCATGCTCACTGTCAGTGTTGTTAATTTTAACAACGTGTTGGGTTTATTCTTTTTTACTATTATAATAGTTATATTAATTCATTTCTTTATTAAATCATTCTCTTTCTTTTCTCTGTATTAATTCATTACTTTGTTAAATCATTCTCTTTCTGTTTTTCAAAAGTCTTGAGGTCACACCAAGTCATCTTTAACCTAGACAGCCTGTTCCAGGATGGTTATACAAACAATCCACCCAATCTGGGTCCTTGAGATTTGGTGGGCCCTTGGTGACGAGGACAGGGCTATTCGGACAATAACAAGAATATTGTTATCGTTATGTAACCGTACACTTCGGGTTTTTCTGTATGTAACGATTATATGATTATGATTATATTATATGATTCTTAGGTCAAGGAGGTTGTATAATTACTCTAATCTAAATGTTGTTAGGTCTAGTCCCTGTTTTTGTTATTAGTAAAATACTTTGATTGTTATTGTAGTCCCAGATGTTGTTTTTACTCATACGTGATGGAATGATCAACAACTCTGTAACTTGTGACCATAAGAATGGGACGAAAACGTCTATTCGAGGAGACGTTCGGAAGTCGTACGGTGACGCTTGCTGTAACTCTCCCTTCCGGAAGCTGTTTATCTGTTGTATCCATTTCTATTTAATTAAATGTCAATAATTGAATAAGATGTCTTCCTGCAGTTATTGATAATTACGGACGAAGGTAATTATTAATGAACCTGACATTTTGGTCCTTCTGAGCCATGGAGGTCAATATACCGGAGCGAGAACCCAGGCGCTGCTGTTCGACATCTGGTAAGTGACCGTGCGCACGGCGTCTTCAAAACCCTTGGTGGGCCGGAGTTTTTCGACGGGGGCGCCTGGATTCTCGGCGGTTGAAGACTTTTCCTGCTGGAGGGAGACATCTGATGGATCTCGGGTAAGTCCACATTAATGTCTGCATGTTGTGAAGGTGTTTACAAATGCGTTAAAGGGACATTGTATGTGAGGCCCATTGTTGGGCTGGTTTCGCGTCCTGGGTGACGGCGATAAAACCCTGTGTTTATACTAGTCAATGGCAGGTACGGTGGGGCACTTTGCTGGAAAGTGTCCTGTGTCTCAGGGGTAGGCACGAATGTATTGTACTAGAGGTACAATATTGGGGCCGGGGAGTGTCCTGTGTCTAAAGGGTAGGCACGAATATACGTTGTATGTTGTTTGTGTGGTTTCTGCAGTAAAATTAAGATAAGCCTAGGAAATACAGTCGAAGGAGTGATAATAATAAAAATAGATATAATAAAGTTAACTGTGTGAGGCACACGAACTCACTACAAAAAAGTAAAATATGGGAAACACGTGTTGTAAGGCGGGTTTGGATGACGATCCAAAAAATACGTCTAACTTGTAAGGATTGGAAAAAATTGGAAAGACAAAGCGCTTTAAAAATATTACACAGCTAAATTTATGGATAAATAAATATGGGTTTGCTGGCCAGCTTAAAATGCATAGAATACAGGATAATATATACACTAATGCATAGAGGTAATATACATATATAAATAATATGTGAGTGGATAAAAGTGTAACAGCTTGTTCCACAGACACTAATGGAGGTAATATACATATATAAATAATATGTGAGTGGATAAAAGTGTAACAGCTTGTTCCACAGACACTAATGGCGAAATAAGGCCGGGGAGAAGTTAAAAAATACTATTTTGGGAAAATAGTGGGGGCTCCCTCGGATAACGGGGATATATTTAAGACCGTGGCGGCGGGAAAGTACTGTTTGGTAAGGAAAAAATAGCGGGGCCTCCTCGGCTGACGGGGAAAATATTTACCGAGATAGGTGACGGGCGCGGAGGAAGTTTAACAAAAATAAAGGGAGCTAGAAAATTAATGGGGACACTGGTATTTGATTTGGTTAATCCAGGTATGACGTTTTGTGATTACAATTAAATTGGGTTTTTTTGTGATGCTTGGGCTTGTATAACAACAATTAGAATGGTTATTTCCAAGTGCTGGTGGTGCTTTGTTAATATAACCTATATGTACTGTCAATTTACAGCAATGTGATGGCTTATTGCAGCTTGGTTTTTGATCCCGTCCGCTAGCGGGAAGATGGTGTTTAAAAAGACAAAAGAATATATACAAAATGATCATTTAAATGTTTAGCAGGGAATGTCACCTGTGTTTTTATTATGCTCTAGACTTGCCAAAAAATGTGTCAACTGCGGGGGAAGCGTTTCTGGTGCAGCGGCTGCTGATTAGATGGGAGTGAAACATGTGGGCCGCGGGGCAGACGATTTAACTGTGTTGGGCTTTCGGGAGCGTTCGGACCGTGTAAACGACAAAAATTTTGTGATCCCTTCCGTGAAGACATTATAATAATAATAATTGGCCTTGGGGGTGCTGAAGCAAACTTGAGGGCAGAAAATTGGTTTTTGCCATATTGTTGTGCTTGCAGCATACATATTCTGGATATATGGGGTCTTGGAAAAATATTGTTATGTAGTTGAATATCGGAAGAGGGGTTAATTTGACGTTTTAATGGTTGTCTTCTCTAAAAAGCGTTGTATTTGGGCACAGGGAAAAAGCTGGTTTGTAAACATAAGATAACAATGCTGTTTTCGCAGCAAGAGTGGAGGTCATAGTTAACGGCAAATTGCGTTTTCTGTTTGGACTTTTCAGAATAAGAACAATACATGGGCTGCAAGAAATGCAAGGTTATGCAAATGCTTTCGAATTGATATTTTGGGTTTTAAAATGAAATGTATTAAAAGGATAGAAAATCTGTTCAGTAAAAGGTTGATTTGGTAAAAAGCTTTGGATTTGGGAAATAGACCAAAATAGTCATTTTTGAGCAATTGTGGATTTCAAAGGGCTCTTAGTTAAAGGAAACTAGCTTTTGGAGGATAAAATAATATTAATACTATTTCAGAATTTTTTGATTATTCAAAATACTTTAATCCAGGAGGTTGGCTGTTTAAAAGAAAAAAAGGCCAGGATGACAAAATTTACAATATTATGGTATATTGGTGACGATAAGGTTTTTAAAACATTAAAGTTTGTAATTAGGAATTGTCTAACAAAAGGTTGATTTGTCTCATTTAATTGTTGTAGATTTTTGTTTTGGTAACAGGCTATGGGAAATGACTCGTGTCTTAAGTAAACATCATATGAGGTGATTTACAAAGTATAGTAGGTATTGAATTATTTGGCTGTTAACGACATCAGATGGGAAATTTACAATGCAATAGTGGCATGATAAAATTCATGGCATTCATCCAAATAATTAGGTGAATTGTAAATAAAATAATTGGTTTAGGATGAGCATATTTTCCCTAAGAATGGAGTAACATGGAATGTTTTTCAAAGTGCACTTGAAAGAACATTGTCTGTTGTCCTGGCAGGAGGAAATATGCTTTGTCACAGGTCATATTGATGACTTTAAGGATATTACGGATTGGATAAGCATTGGTCAATTGATACAACCAAATAACGTTGCTTTTACGGCTTTAAGGGCATGCAAATTGGTTAGAACTTTAGCAACGATGGGGTTAATACGCCTGAATGTTACAGTGATAACGAGTGACAATAACAAGCTTAGATAAGGGAGGGAAAGGAGAAATTCTCCAAATTCCAGAATCTGGCTTAGAAACAGGTTATGTTAGTCGTTTTGGGTTTTTGACAGGATGTGGTAGTACATTAATTCTGGGAAATTTTGGGAAATTGGGGACCCCATATCTAAAACAAGTTTGAGACAAATGTGTAAATAGGCTCTATTTGGCGCTGGATGCACGAATTCTAGTGGGGCCTTTCATGTTTTGAAACAAGTGACGCTTTAGGTAGATGGGTTGTCTATGAACAAAATGGGATGGGGGAAATTCGCTTACAAATTCGGCGTGTTATCTTGGTTCATAGAATTTGGAGTCAAGGCGACGTAATAAAGGCCATAGGCGTCATGTTGTATAAATTAGGCGTGAATGAATTTGTTTTACAAATGGGGGAGATTATCTTATCACCTGAAACAAGTAGAAACAAAATTGGATGGCCGCATTAAAAGGTGATTGGCATGCTATTAGAGGGAATTGGGATTTTCAAAAAAACCTGATAGGGAGCCATTAGGTCATGGCGGCTGTGAAAATAAAAACCTTAGATGTGAAACTATTCCCACCTCAATTCGGGGAACAAACAGCTAAACTGATAGCATTAAAAAGGATATAACTTTGTGTGAAACTTGAAGGTAATTTTTTACAAACGGTTAAAATGCTAGAGTGGGGGTGTGTATATTAAAGGATCTACTAATGAATGCGGGGTGGATCCAGACTTTCCGGAATGTGGGGTATTCATGGCGTCCTCGAGAATTTGTGGATTTTCTCCGGGTACTCCAGTTTACTCCCACAAAATGAAATTATGGATGCTAGACTGGTTGAACACACTAAATTCTTCTGTTTATGAGTGTGAGCGTGAATGATAGTTTGTCTTTTTGTGTTTTTTGATTGGCAGACCACCGAGACATAATCTATCAATAAAAGATCAATAAAGAAAATAATTTGGGCTTGAGTCAAGGGAAGACCTATGTCTCGACAAGGGGGAGGTGGCCTTGCTACAACGGCACTACAAGGCTTAGGGTTTAAATCTATATGCATACCCACATATCCATTTCAAAAAATACATATAGATTTTATTTTATTTTTATTAGATCATATGGATATCATTCCACGATATGGAATTCCAGAAACTATTTATAGTGATAATGGCTCCCATTTTGTTAATATAATAGTTGTCTACCATCCACAATTGGCGGACCTTATATGAAGTCCTGTTTGGTAGACCTTACAAATTGTTATTATTCACTACACAATGACAATTGGATGATGAGGCGAATCTATCAGAGAAAAAAAAAAAAAAACGCACACACCAAATTTAGACTATCAGAGGGAGATTTTGCTTCTCAACAGGAAACGGACGAAGCGACGGTGATTCTTGAAGACTGGATGCTGATAAGCAGCATAAAAGAAGAAACATCGGAGCAACGCAAAGTGGGAGGGTCCTTGTTACTGAAAGGGGACACGGATGCACCTTTCCCACATAGGGTTGTTTTCTCCAGTTGGAGAAAAAGGCGGAGGCGTTTCAATTGAGGATACACCTTCTTACGGGAGGGGCATGGTCTGAAGCTGGGGGCGATAAATGAGACGTGGTGTACCGGCGTTCTAAAACAAACTACACCCCTGATACCACGTTCTGGCCTATGGTGGCGGGGTGGTAGATAAATTATACGACTCCTGCCGACACGCGGCAGGACTAGGTACTTTGGTCTCACTGCTCTTACCGATGTCTGTTTTTCCATCCACAGTGGAGGAGATACAATTGGCGGCTCATAATTCGGAGGTGAAGGGTCGACCCTCCCGACATCGTCGAGAGGCATGGAGGGAAGGAGATCCAACATACATTGATGCGATTGGCATCCCCCGGGGCGTACCAGATGAGTATAAGCTGGCTAATCAGATCGCAGCAGGTTGGGAGTCTATCTTCCTTCTAATCACCCCAAACAAAAATGTGGATAGAATAAATTACTTACATTACAATGTTCAAAACTTGGAAATTATACTGAACAGGGATTTGTGGCCATGAAGGAACAACTGGCAGCTACCAGTCTGATGGCGTTCCAGAATCGCATAGCGGTGGATATGATCCTTGAAACAGGGGGCGTGTGTGCAATGTTTGGAAAACAATGTTGCACCTTCATACCGAACAACGCGTCACCCAGTGGATCTCTCACCAGGGCCATTACTGGCCTGCAAACACTGAACCGCAATATGCAAGAGCACTCTGGAGTAGATACGTCCGCATTGTCAGATTGGTGGGATAAGACCTTTGGAAAATCTAAAGATTTGGCTACATCCTTCGTGGTGACTATAGGCACAATTACCGCTATCCCAACATTGTGTGGGTGATGTAGTATCCCCTGTTTGCGCTACTTGCTAAGCCGACTTATAACTACTGAAATTGCCCCTACAAATTCTAAAGTACATGAGTTGTATCTTATGGGACGGTTTGGGGAAAGCAGTGAGGTCCAGGAGTACGGTAAATCCGAGGACCAATTGGACGAATATAATTATGTTTTTTCTCTTTCAGACCAGCCATGGGAGTAAGGAGTAGGCGGATAAAATCGCAGTCACCGACATTTCCATTTAGTGATTACTAAGAAATGACTAATAACATACATATTATAAAAACGGGGGAATGTTGGGTTTATTCTTTTTTACTATTATAATAGTTATATTAATTCATTTCTTTATTAAATCATTCTCTTTCTTTTCTCTGTATTAATTCATTACTTTGTTAAATCATTCTCTTTCTGTTTTTCAAAAGTCTTGAGGTCACACCAAGTCATCTTTAACCTAGACAGCCTGTTCCAGGATGGTTATACAAACAATCCACCCAATCTGGGTCCTTGAGATTTGGTGGGCCCTTGGTGACGAGGACAGGGCTATTCGGACAATAACAAGAATATTGTTATCGTTATGTAACCGTACACTTCGGGTTTTTCTGTATGTAACGATTATATGATTATGATTATATTATATGATTCTTAGGTCAAGGAGGTTGTATAATTACTCTAATCTAAATGTTGTTAGGTCTAGTCCCTGTTTTTGTTATTAGTAAAATACTTTGATTGTTATTGTAGTCCCAGATGTTGTTTTTACTCATACGTGATGGAATGATCAACAACTCTGTAACTTGTGACCATAAGAATGGGACGAAAACGTCTATTCGAGGAGACGTTCGGAAGTCGTACGGTGACGCTTGCTGTAACTCTCCCTTCCGGAAGCTGTTTATCTGTTGTATCCATTTCTATTTAATTAAATGTCAATAATTGAATAAGATGTCTTCCTGCAGTTATTGATAATTACGGACGAAGGTAATTATTAATGAACCTGACACAACGATACAATCTTATATAGAATATACTTGGAATTTTAAACAAATACTATTTACAGTGGTGGCAGAGAGTTGGGGTGGTTGTGAAACGTTGAATTCTTCCTGTGGAAGAAAATAAATGAGAAGCCCTGCCTTATGCTGACTGCATACTACAGATGGAAGAATGCTGTACAAAATGTTTGGTGAAGGTGCAGCCCTCATTGACTTTGTACTTCTGTCTTGGCAGATACAATGGACCAAGTTAAAGACAAGCCCCATCTGCTTAGTAAGAGTTTACTCTGTAACACCATATTTCAGCTAGAGTTTGCTTCACTTCTGAACATCAATCATTGTAATATCCGTATTTTTCATTCCGTATGTTGGTTGTTTATCTTTAGTAAATATTTTTCCTCACATTTCTCTAGTTAATGCCAAATTCTAGTCAGGTTTCCTTCTTTGTGCAGTTCCTGGATAAAGTGGAGGTAGAAATGAGAACATGTGAGGAACCACGACCTCCCAATGGCCCCTCTCCCATTGCCATTACAGCAGGCCAAAGGTAAGCTAGTAGGAATATCGCTTAAAGGGAAGACGCCGGTTTATATTGGATGTGATTGTTCACAGCGAGTATGGCTTTGCTGAGAAGGTGGTAGAGGGCATGTCTGTTCGAATCAACTCCATCACCATCAAAATAGAGGCTCGTGCCTTCCATGCATCCTTTGAGCTATGGCAGTTGCAAGGCAACAGCCTCAACCCAAAATGGCAGCGGACTGACCTACGCTCTACCCGCATCACTGACCCTAAAAGAGGAGAGGTACCATACAGCATTTTATCCCCTCCACCTGATAATAAGAGAATAAAAAATGTATTGATAAATACTATTATCCTTTTTGATGTGCTCAGTGTACCTTCACTAAGTTGTTAAATGGGTGATGACAGTGATGTTTGATTGCCCGCTTTATTTTGTGCTTCAGGTGTTGACATTCAAAGAAATTAACTGGCAGACTCTGCGCATTGAGGCAGATGCCATCGAGAGTGACCACCAGGATTTGGGTAGCACCCCTTTACGACTTATCACTAACCAGGGACGCATTCGCATGGCGTTGAAACGCAGAGTAAGACGTTATTCACTTAATTTGCTTTGAAATTCTTGAGCAAGTATTTTTCCATAGGGTTACATAAATATGTATAGAAACATGTAAAACACAGTATTATATTACTTCGGGGCAGTGTTGCTCAGTGGTAGATTAGCTATTCCTCAAGCCAGAGGTTTCGGGTTTAATGCCCCGCCCTGGACATAGGTGTCATTGAATTAAACTCTGGTTTCCTTCCCCCCCTCTCAAAAACCTGCTTCATAGGCTCGTTGAACACTCTAAACTGTCTCCAAATATGAGTCTGACCAGAAATGGTTGTCCATCTCCTTTGTGCCCTAAAGATTGGCTGCCCGCCGATTCAAGGTGTTCCCTGCCTGGTTCTCATATTTAGTTGGGATAAGCTTCAGCACACCCCCGCGAACCTTTGTGTGTTTAACTCGTGTCTTTTGAAACTTGAATAAATGCCATCATTCCGCTTTTTCCTTGTCAGAACTAAAATAGCGAACTAGTCACAGTGGACCACTGAAACTTCCAATTAAATCAAATGCATATAATTTAGCTTTTAGGATAAAGGCAATCGATCTGTCGGTCACAGAATTAATATTAGCTACTGCAGATATTTATTCTGACATCCACATATTCGGATCCTACTATTCAGGTGCGCTCCAAAGTCTGGATATCTCAGAATGCAACGTGGAGAATAGTATGTCGTTAAAGTCACATGAGAAACTCTAGAACTCATGTCTACAAAAGTTGCTAACAGCTTTCTGGTCCTCTAATCTTAAAATCAACAGGAAGACGAGAGTGAAATTCAGAAATGATTTATTTGGACACTCTCTTTTTTTGGTTTGCTATTTCTAGTAAATACAAATTCAGAATAAATATTTATTTCTATATTTACTAGATAATGCTTTGCCTGAGAACTCATGGATTTTTGTTTTGTTTTGAGTTATCACAAAATGAAATAATTTCAGTTATATTGAAAATGTATTTTATTTATTGTGAAAATATTTTTGATTTGCGTGATTTAGTAAAATTCAATGAAGTTCAAGGCTTTCATTATTCCAATTTTTTTTTACACAATTTTTTACACTTGCTGCAAAAAAATCACTCGGCTCCAAATATCAGTTATCTGCCCCGAAATTCACCAATTTCGTTATACGCAGCGGTGTATGATGACAATAAAGGCTTTTGAATGGAACAACTAATAATCTGAATCGGTCTTTAAGAACCCATATCAGTGAATATCTAATATGTACAGTAATATCCCGAGATACAAGTACAATTTTGGGCAAATATTTATTTTTTGATATACGAGCATATAGCGGACGCGAGAGGCTGCTCATAAGAACACTATGGGCAGTGTCTCCCCGCAACTACCTCTTAATTTCTCTCTGGTCACAACTCCCTCGTGTGTAATGTTTCTACGAGCACTGGGCGGGGCGTTGCGTTTTTTCAGTTTTTTTTCCCCCGTTTGTCAGTCCAAATGGCGGAGCTTTTTCGCTAATACGAGAGGAGTACTACTTCCCGGGAAAGTTGGCAAGAGGTCAAGCGTTATCCTATTGTGAGGACATTTGTGTGCAGAATTTTGGAATATTTTGAAGGGAAGACAAAAGGACACAACCCTTGATAAGTTGCATCTGAAAGTCAGGGTGGAGACGGAGCAAATAGAGCCAACTCGGGAGAAGAAAGCTATAAAAATGTAAAACAAAATTAGAATTAAGTTGAGTGTAAGGTTAGATCAGGGGTGTCAAACATACGGCCCGCGGGCCTGATCCGGCCTGTCTGGTGGTTTGGTACGGCCCAGGGAAGAAAGCTGCATTTTATTAAAAAAATGTGATTTTTCTTTAAAATGTGTAGTTCTTGTATTATCCGCTAGGGGACGCAGTGTTTTAGTACGTGCAGACAACATGAATTGACATTTATTTATGTTCTTATGTTATTCTCTTGTTCATAATATATTGTTCATAATGTAAAAGGAAAATTCTGTTAATACACATTTTGATAATTTACTCATTCTTTGCACTAATTATTAGTATTAGTGACTAATACAAAGGAAAAAAGTGGGCTTATTGTTGGTTCTATGTCATTTTGCAATGAGTTTACTGGTCCGGCCGGCTTGATCTCAAATTAAGCTGCATTTGGCCCGCAGACCAAAGGGAGTTTGACACCCCTGGGTTAGATTAAATTTATTTTTCAGTGTCTGCATTGCAATTCAAATTCCTTTAAATTTGTTTATGTTACGAGCATGTTGCCATGCACCCCCACCCCCTTCTCTCTGTCCCTCCCTCTCTCCCTTACGCAAAATCTGTCTAATTTTAGTTCTATTCAACACATTTAAGTACTATTAAACCACTAGTTATTTGTTACTTTGTTAATAGATGGCGAATTTGAACAAATAAAAATGTTTTTTCTCATCCAATATCCTGTTTTGGGTGTTTTTTTTTCAGAGGGTTGGAACGAATTATAATTTCTATGGGAAATGTTCATTTGCGTTACGAGTAAATCGACATACGAGCTCAGTCCTGTAACAAATTAAGCTCGTATCTAGAGGTAGCACTGTATTTAGAAAAAAATAACTTTCAGGCTGCATTAAAGTGTATGAAATGTGTTTTCTCTGTAGTCGATGCATTTGGGTCACCAATGTTCTTGTTCCATCCAGATTAAGGACTGCAATGTTTTGGCCTCCAAGCTGCTTTTTATTCTGGATGACTTGTTGTGGGTGTTGACTGACTCTCAGCTGAAAGCCATTATCTGCTATGCCAAGTCTCTCAGTGAAGCCATGGAGAAGTCTGCACAGCAGAGGAAGAACATGACTACAGATTCCCTGCAGGTCCTGACAATTTTAACATAGCCTATGAAATGGAATTTACACATTTATTTAATCTGAAAAGTATTTCAAATTTGTATTCCCTTCAGATTTCTCCTCTTAAAGCTTTTATTACTTTAATCAAAAGATTTGTGTTTAAATGTCAAATGTGAACTGTCTCATTTTTATATGAATTAATAAGACCTGGCTTTTGTGGTATAGAATGCTCCTCCATCACCAGGTCTCCACAATCTTTGGACAGAGTCGACACCTGCCCCTGCTGGCTCACCTAACAACACAAGTCAATATTTCGATCGCTTTGATGTGAAGGAATCTTCTTACCACACTTTTATTTCCCGTTTGGACCTACATGTTTGCAATGACAATTCCTCAGTGGCTGAAGGTAAATGAGACACATTTATGTTACAGTACAATCAAAAGCCCAGGGTGACGATGCCCTGGTTGAGAGCCCAGGAAAAAAGGATGTATTTTTTGAAGATATTTTATTTTAACGAGTGTACGTCTGTCACTGTTTATTGATCACTTGAGACGAATGATTAATGATTACACTCCATGCATTAAACTCCCAATCTAATTGCATTTTACCTGATATTCCTGGTGGATGGTCTCATCTCATTTTCTGAACCGGTTTATCCTCATTAAGGTAACGTGGGGTGCTGGAGCCTATCCCAGCTGACTCCCGGCCAGAGGCGGAGGACAACCTGAATCGGTGGCCAGCCGATCGCAGGACACTAGAAGACGGACAAAACTGCACAGTCACAACCAAATGTAGAGGCAATTTAGAGTGTACAATCAGCCTACCATGCATGTTTTTGGAATGTGAGAGGAAACCGGAGTACCCGGATGAAACCCACACAGGCCTGGGGAGATAACGATGCCCATACCGGTAACCTGCACCTTCCTTTCATTACTTTCTTAAAACCATACCATGAGTCTTGGGCTTAGACCAGTGGTTCTTAAACTGGGTTCGAGCAAACCCTAGGAGTTCGGTGAGTCGGTCTCAGGGGTTCGGTGGAACCTCTGCTGCGCAGGTCAAGACACATTGATATCATGGGTATTCACGATAACATTGCCCCGCTTGACCATCACTGGCTGGAGATGATTACGTCCCATTGTTTACCAAGGAATTTACAGTGGGGCAAATAAGTGTTTAATCAACCACCAATTGTGCAGTTCTCCTTGGAAAGAGAGAGGTGTGTAATTGTCAACATAGGTAAACCTCAACCATGAGAGACAGAATGTGGAAAAAAACTGAAAATCAAATTGTTTGATTTTTAAAGAATTTACAGTGGTACCTCGAGATACAAGCTTAATTCGTTCCGGGACTGAATTTGTATATTGTATATTCTCGTAACTCGAACGAACATTTCCCATTTAAATGAACTGAAAACAAATTAATTTGTTCCAACCCTCTAAAAAAAACACCAAAAACAGGATATTGGATTAGAAAAAATGTTTTATTTCTTCTAATTTGCTATTTATTAACAAAGTAACACACAACTAGTGGTTTAATATTACTAAAATATGTTTAATAGTACTAAAATTATACATATTTCGTAGGGGGGACCAGAGAGAGACGGACAGAGACAGGGGGGAGGAGGGGTGTGTGTGTCGCTGTTTGAACGGCAACACTCATTTAATCACAAACAAATTTAAATGAATTTGGATTACGATGCAGTCACACTCAAAAATAAATTTCATCTAACTTTACACTAAATTTAATTCTAATTTCCGAAGGGGGGAAAGAGAGACGGACAGAAAGAGGAGGGTGAAGAGGGGTGGCGCTTTTTGCACGGCAACACGCTCGTTTAATATCCTAAGCAAATTTAAGTAAACTTGGATTACGATCCATACACACTCAAAGATAAATTTAATCTAACCATACACTTAACTTCTAATTTTGTTTTACATTTTTATACCTTTCCTCTCCCAGCCGGGTTGGCTATCCACCCTGACTTTCGGGAGACAAAGTTGGAAACCTTCACGTGGTGTCTTCTGAGAGGCCGCTCGCCGCGGCCTGCGAATTCCAACAAATACCACTCAGAGCTGCCAACAAGGAACGTGGCACCCTACGTTTTTCATCCAGCCGGAGATATTTGATTGCCCCTCACCTCCAACTACCCCCCGGATGAAATAATCCGCGTTCCAGTGGCAGCTCTAGCGCTGTCTGAGGGTATTCCTCAGGCGCTTGTAGTGCAACAACAACAACAACCCTGACTTTCACTATGAATGGGCTGTTTGCTTTTGTATTCAAAATCTTCCAAAAATGATGGACACCAATGTCCTCACAATAGGATAACGCACGACCATTTGCCAACGAGAAGTAATATATAATCCTCGTATTAGCAATCGCTCCGCTTCGTGCTGAGTGACGGGGAAAAAACACTGAAAAAAAATGAAACGCTCCGCCCAGTGCCCGTAGATATCTGTTATACACAAAAGGGATGCGGCAAAAAAGACAGTGCGCTAAAATCATAAACAGCCTCTCATGTCTTGGCCACCTGGCTTACTCGTATCTTGAAATCTGTCTCGTATCTAGAGATAATTATTTGCTGATAATTTTACTTGGATCTCAAAATGCTCGTATGTCAGGGTGCTCGTATGTAGATACCACTGTATTTCCAAATTGGAGTGGAAAGTAAGTCACCTACAAAAAAGCAAGATTTCTGGCTGTCAAAGAGGTCTAACTTCTTACAGACCTCTCTTATCTTTTCAAGTGCGATAACCTGCACAAATGGTGGTTGACTAAGTATTTACTGTGTATTTACTGTGTTTATCTTGAAGTAAAAAAAAATCATATCTTATTTTACGCTAAAGTAGGGTTTCGGTGAATGCGCATTGGAAACTGGTGGGGTTTGGTGAATGCGCATAGGAAACTGGTGGGGTTTGGTGAATGCGCATAGGAAACTGGTGGGGTTTGGTGAATGTGCATAGGAAACTGGTGAGGTTCGGTAATTCCAACAAGGTTAAGAACCACTGTCTTAGACCTTTTCATATTAGAATTATAACTAAAGTCGTAATGATAGCCAGCCGATGGTGTAGTGCAGGGTGACCAATTACGGTCGAGAGCCGCTATCTGGTCTGTTTTCCATATTTTCCTCCACCACATCTGAATCAAATGATCACCCCATCAGCAAGCTGTCCAGAAGCTAGATATCGATCCCGATCATTTGATTTTGGTGTTGGAGGAGATAGATGTAGAAAAGGACCGGAGTTGGCCACCCCTGGTGCAGTGGTCCTAGTCAAGCATCAGACTGATTCCCACTTGGTGGTGGTATGATTTGGTTTGCGGATGGTTGTCTGTGTCTCTGCGTGTCCTTCAGATGGCTAGCGACCAGTCTAGGGTGTAATCTGCCTTTCGCCTGAAGTCAGCTGGAATAGGCTTGAGCAGAGGAGCCAAGTCCATCCGCTATCTGGTTTATTTTCAACATCTCCTTTCCCTACCACACCTGAATCAAATTATCAACTCATCAACAAGCTGTCCAGATGCTTGATACCGATCCAGATTATTTGATTCAGGTGTGTTGGTAGAGGCAGATATGGAAAACAGTCTGGATAGAGGCTCTTGAGGACCGGACTTAGCCACCCCTGGGCAAGAGCAACCATTGCAGGGATGCGCAGTACACATGATTGATGAATGAATGTCGTATTGACAGTCACATAAGTGAGATGTTCATTTACCAGTAGCGCTAGCCACTAACACAGAAAGATGATGCACAACCCCTCTCACGCCTTTCTTTCACTGTCAACAAAAGCGCAAGAGGAACAAAAAAGTGCAACAAGAGGTTTAGGCGCTAGGTCAATCTGACTCACGATCACTTATTAAGACCAGAAGTAATTTTGTAAATAAATAATATAATATATATTTATTTTATACATTTAGCATATTTAAATGTACTTTGTATGTTAGAATCACAGTATTTATTTTCCTCACCGCAAAGTGCCAAGCTCTCCAATGCTGGGGGCCAGCACCGAGTACAGTAGTCGTGAAATGTGCTCTCACCCATGAAACCTATATTTATGAAACTTATAATATTTTGACAGATATCGAAGACTTTCCGGGGTTGCAGGGTGCTATGCAACTGACGTTTAGAAAGTTGGGCATGGATTACTATCCTTTTCACAGACCCGGTGAGTGTGATGGCCCTTTGCCATTTGCCATCAACAGATTTACATGCCAATACAGCGACGTCACATTGGAAACAGAGGGGCTAAATTCAGCCCGCAGTATTTTTTAAATCATCGTCTTTTTTTTTTGTTGAAATTAAATTCATATAAAATTTCTGTAGTAGGATTTGGATAATTTTGAGGTTAACAGTGTCTCTAAAGAGTTTATTGAGTATCAAATGATGTCGCGATTCATTTGCTAATCAATTGTGGTAGCCATAGTTTACTTGCCATTGACGGCTTGATACGTCCAATCCATTTTGACTGCGGGGATATTTGTTTATACGCTATTGGAAATATATCACACCATCAATGGCAACCAAATAAACCACTTATTTCTAAGAGTTGATGTAATGGCCCGTGACAAAGTTGAGTTTTGCAGCTCTGATCAAAACAAATAATTACTCCCCCGTTCTCATTTGTGCCTCATTGCCTTGGTAAATGGTTAATGGATACTTTTAACTAACATTTAATTCTGCTTTTCAACAGCTGATGGTTGCCGACACTGGGAACGCTACAGCAAAGCTATGGAAGCTCATGCACAGTGGGCAGGGAAACTGCTACATGAGTACCAGAAGAGGGCAGAGTCGTCTGGATTTCCTGGTCTGCAAACTGAGGTACCTGAGACAGTCAACGATTCACCTGGAGGTATGGATGAAGACTCCTGTAATGGATGATATACACTGCATTAATTGGGCAAAACTACCCCCCCCCCTTTTTTTGCTTGTCCTTGACAGTTATGGGCAAAACACTGGAGGCGATGTTCATTGGCGAAATGCGAAAGCCATCGCTATTGAGCGGTAAAATCAAACACATGGGCGTAATGTAACTGTATGTTTGAACACTCTAAATTCGCCCTATGTATGTATAGCATAAGTGGTTTTCCCTGCCCTAGAACCTTAAGTCAGCTGGGCTAGGGTCCCGAACCCACTGCAACCCTTGACAGGATAAGCGGTTTAGAAAATGGATGAATGAAAAAAAAGTATTATGTTGTATGTGCTGGTCTCCTCTTTGTAAACACAATGTGGAATGCAGACATGATTGTCTGCGTTCCACATTGTGTTTACAAAGACGAGACCAGCACATACTACATAATACTTTTTTTTTCATTAATTCATCCAAGTTTGTCAGTGTTCTCACAGGTAATTGTCGATCAACAATCTCATTGCTTGTTGGTTGCTGTAATAGGCGACAGCGACAGAAATAGAACTATTTCCTATTTTCTATTTGTGTCACAATGAGCGCACACACATGCACTATTTCTCGAGTGTCGCTTTGCCGCGAGTGGGAGGAAATTTTTGGCTCGTCGTGGTACTCCCACAGGAAATTAATTGAACCCCAGCGACATTGCCTCTCTTGTCTTGCCCTTGAGTATGCAAATTAAATGGAGTCAGTACCTCCCTGACTTATTGACAGCGGCACAAATAGACAAAATAATTAAGCTAACATTTAACTTTAATATGTGTGTTTTGGAGTGTGAAGCACCAATATAAAACCCATGTAACCAGATTGAGGATTAAGATTTGCCATCCGTTTGGTCACTGCGCTGTCCACTAAAAAACATTTATCCATTTTACACACATGGAAGATGTTGGTGTTCTGGTTAGGACTAACAGAGCTGTTGCAGTATCTGCTGAGAACCGACAGGATGAGAATGATTATTACGCCGGTCCTCTCTGTATTATAAAGTTGCACTCTCTCTTAATTAAGATGGAACAACCAGTCCCAAGCCATGTCCCTCTGATAAAGACCAGGAGGCCAGAAATTACTCTTACATGAGTCCTTCATTTTCAACACTAAAGAGGTTGCGGTCAAGCTGCATGGTGATCCAAATTGATGACATAGACATTCACCAGGCAAGATTTTATTATGTACTCATCTGCCTGCTTGCTTTTGTTTCATTTGTTTGTTTCAGTTATTTGGAAAATCTGCATCTAATCTAAATCCAAGTTAAACATGAGTAAAATAGCCTCAGTGCTTTTGCTAACAACAAAATTGTGTCCTACTATCCAGTTTACAAGATAATTTGCATTTCAACTATATTATCAGTATTTTGTTTGATAGGTCTGAAAATACAACTTCAGGAGCAGGTTAGGAACGAGTGAGATCAATTTAAATAGGAAATAGGTTTATTACCGGACTGCAGGATGGTTGGAGAATGCTCCGACAGCTGTGAACCTCTCACAGCCTGCCTTCCTCGCAATTCTCTCTGAATGAACAGAGCTCAGTCTTTTTATAGGAACTAAAGGGTAATATTTCTAAAACAGTGATGTAGGACAGAGCTTATGTAAATAAAACTTTGGGCTAATATGGTTAGACATTAGCAGGTTTAAGTTGTATGCAAACACGATATTTTTATAGCACACACAAACTGCCGCAGCCTATCTTATATTGCGCGTTTCGAACAAACAGTTCCAAAGTGAGTTGGCCATATTCCACAATACAAGGAAACAATTGCAAGGCCAGCTAGTTAGCTCATCCTACATTCCACTGTCCTAACAAACCATTGTAAAACCAGTTTGGAGACATTGGCTCGACATGAACAAACAATTATTAAACCAGTTGGCAGGTCTACCCCAATATTGTTAAATTACCCCTCCTCATACTAAATGAGGAAAAGTTCAATTTTTCTTCTTTGTTTTCTCATTCAGGTGTCGACAAAGACTCGTCAAAACAAGAAAACCAAACCTTTGTTGTCATGTAATTGTAAACCAGATAACGTACCAGTAGTTCATCTGCAGTTTACAGAGTACTACTTTCCTAATAACGCTAGTTCTACAGGTGATGGTCTGTTTTCTCTTACACTTTAAGTTATTACAGAAAAAGAGATAATTATATTACATTACTATATTATAATGTGTTTTGCATGATTGAAAAAGTAGTAAATGCGAGAAACTGAAAAGTTTGCTTATTTTCTACTTGACAGTGCCAACCTCGAACCTGTATGCCCAGATAAACGGCCTCCAGCTTTGTGTTGACCCAGAAAGTGTGTTGTGGATTAATCTCTTTTCAAGAGAGTTGCTACAGACACTGGACCAGGTGAAAGTCTTCTACCATTTGCAAGACAGCAGTAAAGCAGACGAGCATATTGCCATCCGTCTGGATACAGCTCAACTCAAGGTTAATTTGTAATTAAACTTTTTTTTTTAACCTAGTTGTTTTTAACTTTTTTTATATTCCTTTCCCTAGGTAGTGATTCCCCTTGATTCTTCCATATTAGACCATCCAGATCGTCCACAGTTGCTTTCTGTTACTGTACCTCAGATGGTTTTTAGCAACACCCGCCACTGCCCAAATGGCTCCAAAGCTTCCCTCCGCATTACCTGCGACACTTTTGCAAACTGTTCTTTCTTCTGCCCCCAGCCACCTTTTCCTTACCCCAGAGATTGCAATGGCTTCTGCACTGTACCCTCTGTCTTCGTTCAGCACTCCAAAGACACAATACCTTCCTCAACCCCAACTCAACAAGGAAGATCTCAAGATGTATGGTCCCTAACCATGTCCCAAGTCACGCTTGGGTTTGATGGAACCCGACGACTCCCCAAAGGCAAAACAGTTTCTTTTGTGGAACCCTTTGCTATCTCTGTGTGGTTGTGCCAGCCAGCTGCGTGGTCCAGGGGTTCTTCATGCTCCCCCACCAGCCCTAGCAAGGCCCATCAGGCACTCTCTCAAGAACTTTCCCATGAGGATGATTCGCTTGCCAGTATTCACATTATGGCTCATATCATCACTCCAGTCAAGATGTGGCTCAACCACTATCAATATGTGGCCTTGCTTAGAATGAAGGATTCCATGGCACGTTTGGGGGTGGAATTACGTCAAGGTTTGCAAGAAATTAAGCATAGCTGTGACCACAAGTCAAAACCCTTAACAGTTTGTCTAGCCCTGTTATTTGAGACAATAGAGATGGGTCTTTTATTACCTCCGACCTGCACAGAACACAAGGAAGAGGTCATTCAAAGTCCAACAACTGACAGCCCGAGTATGACAGATTCTGACATCTCCCCTACTCATCATCACTCTTTAAATCTAATCACTGAGGACACCGGGTTGGAAAACAGCATGTCCTATCTAAACATGAGCCACGCTGCATTGGATCAGCATGAACAAGATGGTACTGTAGAGGAAGCGTTTGAGGCTGTTGAAGGTGGACTGGAAGGTGATACCTTGACTATTCTTGAAGACACCCTAGTCCTGTCACCTCAGCTCTCACCTGTAAATTCTCCCGCCATATCCCGAGAGCCCTCCACCTTCAGCCTCGAGGGTGAACTATCAAGTGCCATCAATGTCACCAAAGATGCAACCAAAGATGCTATCAATGCCTCTCTGGATTTAACCAAAGGCGCTTTTTCAATGACAAAAGACGCCTTTAGCATATTGAGTCGTGGCTCTGGGATGAGCAAACTGTTCAGTTTGCACAATAAGTAAGTGCCAGTTTGTTCCTGTGCGTTACCGTATTATTCAGACTCCTAAGTCGCACCAGCCAAAGAATACACAAAAAGATAAAAATATCAACAAGTTGCACTGGCGTATAAGATGCATTTTTGGGTAGGCAATATTTTATTTTATCAGAAACCAAGAAGTAACATACATTAAAGTAGCAATAAGTAAAATGGAGCAAAATTTGGATTTTTCAGATAACTATAGCCCAAAAAAACAACCAAAGAGGCTTTGGGTATTCAGAGAGGAAAAAAAAACCTTTAGTATTAGTCAAAGGCTGAGAAAAACTATGGAAAAAGGGCAACTTAGTCTGGAAAACACAGTGCATGCTCTTATTAGTCTTAAAAGATGTGTGTGTTCTCAGGGAAGAAGTCCAACAATCAGAAGAGTCCTCCAGCTCCCTTGTGGCTAGCCTAAGGCATCAAATGATGAAGCAGTCGCCTTCCCAAAATTCCTTTGACAGTGCGCTCTTGGATGGCAGTCTGCCTGATGATAACCTCTCTGTGAGCAGTGATGTCAGTGATAATTTTGTTGTTTTCATGGAATCAGGTACTTGGAACTTTTATACGTTTAACGACACAATCTTATATTAAAGGGAAAGATAAACGCCCTCACAATTTCATTTTTCTAATGTGTAAGAAGCGGGGAAAATGTAAATGTAAGCCAGTGTTTACACAAATTGTCCGCCTGACATGAAAGCAGGGATGTTTTCAATTCGGTATTATTTCAGTCAATCAAATGCCCAAATTGACCACTCTTCCTCATTAGCTCATGAAGACCAATTATGACATGCAGCTGTCTTTTGACTCTTGAACGTAGGTATAATATCATGACTTCAGCATTCACACACAGTACGTTTTCATATCGGATTGAGTACACAATCTTAATTTAAACCTAATTAGAATTTATCAGTCAATGCATAATTGTTCGGTTTAATGTTTCCAGAGACAGGCGGAGATTATGCGCGACCGGTCAACCTTTCCGGCAACCAAGGCAGCCCTGCACTTTGTGCAGAGAAAGAGTCATCAGCGGATCTCAGCAGCTCCCTCTCATTCAGTACAGAGGATGCAGCTGCAGATATGGTAGTGTCATATTTGTGAGCTTGTCAAAAATATTTTAGGTTTATTAATTTATGAAATGCCATTAAGCAGGAGGTCAATCTGATGTAATGCCCTTAAAGTCCTCAGTGTTGTTGCTCATTTTAAATGGGACATCCTGCATATTGGAAGTAAAGGGACAGGACCAAGTTATTGCTGTACAAACCCAGAATTTAAACTCGGTACAGATGGGCAACGTCAAAGTTTTTGACCTGCTGGATGGTCTCGTTCAAGGTAACCTGGCACTGTATAGACATGAATGACACACCAAGTGCAAGTTCCATTGTGAGCCCTATATCTCTCTAATTTCCTTTTTATCCAGCTTCTGCCTATAAGCAAAATGAACAAGTGAGCAGGGACTCTCCTGCAATGTGTATGCGAGCAGAGACGGGTCCATCCGCTGCACAACGCTCCTCTGAGACAGCCGAGTGTTGGGGTCTGCTGGACGTGAGAGTACAAGACTGTAACGTTGAGCTGTTAACATCCACTGTTGCAAATATAGGGCCTTTTCTCGAGGATGAGTTTAGTGTGGATGGACAGCCAATGAACTTGCACTTGAGCAATGTAACCATTACTATAAAGGTGGGTCATAGAAGCCCAATTCTTGTCAAAAAGGATGCAAAGCGTTTGATTTTTTTTTTGTGGTTCATTCTTTTTTTTATTTTACAGGATGATAGCCCAAGAGTTTATCCAACAGCTCCTCAGTCAACCTCAGCCACATTTGTTGTAGAGCAGTTGGTTCTTCAGCGCAGTGATGACGGCATCATGAGGCTCAAAGGTGAGTGTGACAGTTTTAATCTGTGCAGGTGGGATCTTATAGTATGTTTTTTCTGTGTACCCATTCATTCAAAAATGGTTTATCCCTCTCTTGTAGCTGAAGCTCCATACAGTCCAAAATATTCCTGCTCGGATAAAAAGCAGAGTGAGGTAAGCGACCACTGTGATAAAATACAGTATTTATTATATATTATTCAGGGAAACCATGTGATAAATGTGCCATTTCAGAGACAAACCCTGGAGTCCAAGTTTTCTGACACCCAAATGGCCCTCACACAAGCTCTCGGTGATCGTGATCGCCTCCTTTTAGAAATCAAAAAGTACAACCCTGAGTTTAAATTATGATCCTTTTGAGTTTTAGTCATTGTCATGATGAATATACCTCTGTGGAAGAACACTGTTAGAGCGTCAACATCACCACTTCTGAGCATACTAGGAAGCTTGGAAGGACAACTTTAAAAATGCTGCCATTACTAGAGGAACATGGTCCTTGGTATAAAGACACTCTTTTGACTCAGCGCATTTGAAATGAAAATAGCGGTTAGATTAAATTATTCTTTGATCAAAGTATTTTGAAATTATTGCATGGCATTTTAAAGAATTACAGCCCTTTTGTATACAATTAAATTATGAGGTTAATTACTATTAGCAATTCATTGTTCTGCAGCTACAGGAAGCAGGGTATACATTGAAAATGCTGCCATTAATCTGTTGATAGTCCACACACAAATATTTTCTGACTAATTTCAAATCCACTATGACAGTCCACAGAGGCAATAGATATGCATGGTATCAGTACCCAAATAATTCCAAACAAAGCAGTAATTGTCACAGATGAAGACTGAACTGGATGTTTTTTTGTTTGCATGGACAGTAAAGTCATTTTGTTTTACCCTTTATCACACATCATGCAATATTAGATACTATATAATCAGGATTTTAATTCCTTCCACTTGATAGTTTGTGGTACGTATATTTAAGGTAGATCACACGTCAAATATAGTACATGCTAAGTGAAGTTTGAATGGTAGATTGTAACCTTACAAAAGACGAAATTTATTATGTATGGTGTTGGAAAGTGTTACATGTTGAACACAAATCATGAACCATAAACACTTTTAAGGATAAAAAACTGGCTTTTGTCAGTCCATGTTAACTTTGTATTCTGATCATTTTTCCCCATAAATGTTGATACTTCTAAAATGTATTGCGTGAATAATTCAGTGCATTCACAACATCGCTTTTGTAGCGTGCAAGAGGAAAAAAAGGCCTTGTGTTATTACCTAAGGACATTCAGACATCTTGCCTGTTTCTTTACTTGTGTATGTGTTTGTACGCTTAGTCACAAATGTTCTTTCCATGTTATATTTAAAGTGTTAAGTTAATTGCACTGATTTTTTTAAGACATTTTGTGCTACTAATATTGTATGTACCTGTATTTGTCAAAAACACTTTTGTAAACAGTTAACATTATTGTAAATGCTAATGAAGTATGACCAAATGCTCACATTTAATAAAACATAAGGATGTATCCATGAAAAAACTGTCCAGTGTGACGATTAGTCATATATTCTACTGTATATAGTCAGTGATGTGGTGTTGTAGTTTGCCTTTGGTGGCACTCAATCAATGACCTCTAAGATCACTGCACTCAGTTCAAGTTAATTCTATAGCCTTTTCAGTAGTAAGCAAGAATGTTACCACAAAATGTCTAAGCGATATCATCTCTAATCAACCCAAAACAAGGGAAAAAAATTGGTGTGGAATTCAACTTACTGTTGAAATTAAACTGTCACCTTCTTGGTCTGATATTTTGAATGGTATAACTCCACATCCTTAAAGCAAAGTGTGATACAAAAATGTTGTGGCCAGTAATGGAAAGTGTCGCTTTCATGCATGATCTAAAATGTCATTGTAGTGTTTTCTCTGTTCATTTGCACTTGAATTTTCATTTTAACACAAAGTATAAAACGTGGCAGGTTGTTCCTGGTGAGGTTTTTCATGTGATGAAACTGACATGAATCTTGTGGAGAATAACTGTAGATAATGGCATTTTATGTCTTTATCACTTAAGACTAATTTGAAATTGGTTCTGTGAACCAATATTGGGGGTGTGAAGTATTTTAACAGAATAAACAGTTGCTGAACACATTAAAACTGGTTGTGCAGTCCATTATTGCACAGCATTCCCAAAATCATCCTGAGCAATTAAAAGCCACTCTTTGATGGTATATTCAACTTATTTTTACTTTGATGAAAAATGACAGACAGTAATAGCATTAAATTGTACAAATTACCCTGTATTTACAGCATTAAATGAATGTTGCATCACTTTTCACTGACATTTTGTCAAGAACGATGGATACTGCTTCAGTTTTAAAGCATTTGATCTTGTCTTCTTGATCAGTTTCTTCTGCACTATGGCCTAGTAAGTAGTCTGACAATTGGCATTACGATTTCTTGGTGTAATCGTGCTAATCTGGTTGTTAATAAAGAATAAAGAAGTTGTACTCAGAGTCCTTAATGAAACAAAATGGTTTTGTACTTGGTGTTAGGGATCTGGTGCCGGCTCTTCAATCTCCTTAATGCCTCCCTCATGTGCTTAGGCTGAAGAGGTGGTGTGTCGCCCCACTTTTCACAAACATCCAATGCTGTGAAAAACCAAATCATAAATACTGCATATTCACATAAAACTTAAATCTACTTGAATATATATGTAAGTAGTAGACCTGGGCGAAAGGACAAAAACATCAGTTGTTACCGATAATTATTACAATAACTATCACATCTTTCGTCTTTCAAATTTGAAACTTATGTGAACAGGTAAATAAATGACAACGTATTCAAAGTTGCTGTGCAATATGAAATAAATAAAATAATTAAGCGGAGACAACTCCATCATTGGCAGACTATTTTCAGCTTCACAAAAAGAAATGTAAATTTACCTCACATGGCCCTTTAAAAACATATCATTGAAAAAGTTGGATAAACTTAACCTATTTTAACCCAAGTTAACCAATTTTAGATTTTCCAATGTTTTCATAACATTTGCATAAAATGGGGAAACTCCCTGATATCAAGTATCTCTTTATGTGCCTCATGGGCCCATAAGTATAGACAAAGTACACGACAGGGTGACTTCACTTGGATGTTTTAGTGCAGGGGTCTCAAACTCGCGCCCCGCGGGCCAAATGCGGCCCGCGTCTTAATATGAAAGGTAAATGTCCGTGCGGCCCGCAAGATTGATATGAATGACACAGTGTTCGGAGCTGGATGAACCAATCACGGTGAAGTATACGGCTCTGGAGGGCGGGACATTGGCCGGGCTGTCCAGTGCCTCGCTCACTCACTCATTCATTCCTCCAATCAGCTAGGCAGAGGAGAAGCCGTGAAGCCGATCACGCCGCTCGGCCGTAATCCAATACGATCGGAGAACAAGGTGCGCATGCGCCACAGACCCGCGCGACTGAAAGTCAAACGTCAAATCGAAAGTGCGCATGCGTCACAGAACCGCGCGACTGAAAGTTAAAAGTTCAATCTGAGACTCATTCCAAGTGTAAACACATATTACAGCCCCGGAGATGTCTGTTTCAAAGCCTGCCGTGAAGAGAAAGGTCAGTGATGAGCACAGACAGTTTCAAGAAAAGTGAGGAGTGCAATGTTTCTTTGTTGAGCACAGGGGCACCCCGACGTGTCTCATTTGCACTGAAAAAGTTGCGGTCCACAAGGAATACAATTTGAAACGTCATTATGCTACGAGACATGCTGAGGAGTACGACAAATACCAGGGAGATGAGAGAGCCAACCAGGTTGACAGTCTTAAAACAAGTCTTCTGAGGCAACAGGGTTTTTTCAAGAAGGCTACAAAAGAAAGTGATGCAGCAGTCGAAGCTAGCTACGCCGTTTGTGAGCTGATTGCCAAGGCAGGCAAGCCATTCACAGAAGGTGAATTTATCAAAAAGTGCATATTACAGGCTGCACATATTGTCTGTCCAGAAAAAAAAGTCAGTTCAAAAACATCAGCCTTTCTGCCAACACCGTGGTAGAGCGCATTTCTGAACTGTCAAGTGACATTTATGGTCAACTTTGTGAGAAAGCGCAAAACTTCAGTGTATATTCAGTGGCTCTTGATGAGACCACAGACATCACAGACACTGCCCAGCTCGCAATATATGTCCGTGGTGTTGATGACAATTTTGAAGTGTTGGAGGAGTTGCTCACAATAATTCCAATTATTTATTCCAATTGCCAGACCACCGCTAAGGAATTATTTCACAAGCTGTGTGATGCCATTCAGAATGCTGGTTTGCCATGGAAGAGCTTTGTTGGAATAACAACTGATGGAGCCCCATCAATGATTGGGAGGAAGAATGGACTGGTAGCACTTGTTCAAAAAAAACTGGAAGAGGAGAGTCTGGAGTCGGCCATAGCTCTGCACTGCATTATCCATCAGCAGGCCCTTTGCAGCAGATGCCTGAAGTTTGGCAATGTGATGTCTGTCGTTGTGAAATGCATCAACCAAATCAGATCCAGGGGCTTAAAGCATAGAAGGTTTCGTGCTTCTTTGGAGGAAATGGAGTCTGAACATGGGGATGTGCTCTACTTCACTGAGGTACGTTGGCTCAGCAGGGGAAATGTGTTGAAGAGATTTTTTGAGTTGAGAGCAGAAGTAAAAGACTTCATGGAGATAGACGGGGTTGTTGTTCCTGTGCTAAGTGATCCCAAATGGCTCATGGACTTAGCTTTTCTTGTTGATATCACACATGAGCTTAATGTACTGAACAAGAAGCTACAAGGCCAGGGGCAACTTGTCAGTGCTGCCTATGACAACGTGAGAGCATTCTGCACTAAACTTTTGTTATGGGAAGCCCAGCTCTCTCAGACAAACCTTTTCAATTTCCCAGCATGCAAGGCTCTTGTGGATGCAGGCACACCATTCAGTGGTGAGAAATATGTGGAGGCCATTCCGAAGCTGCAGGAGGAATTTGATCACAGATTTGCAGACTTCAAGACATACAAAGCCACATTTCAAATGTTTGCGGACCCCTTCTCATTTGATGTGCAAGATGCCCCTCCTGAGCTTCAAATGGAGCTCATTGACCTGCAGCGCTGCACTCAAAGCCAAGTTCAGGGAGGTGAGTGGAGAAGCAGACAAGCTTGGACATTTTTTTGAGAGAGTTGACCCCCAGCTTCCCTGAACTTTCTCGAATCTTCAAGCGGACCATGTGCCCTTTTGGGAGCACATACTTGTGTGAGAAACTCTTCTCCACCTTGAACTTCAATAAGTCCAAGTATAGGTCCAGACTTACTGATGAGCATCTTCAAGCTCTATTGAGGGTCTCCACTGCTTCCTCCCTCAAGCCAAATGTGACTAAGCTATGTGAGAAGAAGCGCTGCCAGGTCTCTAGCAGCAAGAAGTAAAGTTCAGAAAGTTAAAATTTAAAGAGCTGTTAATACAGACATTTGAAACAAAATAAAAATAATTAGTTTTCTCTGCTTAGCCAGCCACTGTATATATACTGTATTCAGATTATTATTTTATTACTTATTGATTTATTTTTTATTCATCTTTAAGTTAATTTATTTAATTCATTATTTTTTGTTAAAAAATAAAGTTATTTGATAACGTTGGAATGTTTTATCAGCGCTTTTCTTGTGGAAATCCTGATGCGGCTCAGCCTCACCCAGACTACCTCTTGCGGCCCTCAGGTAAATAGAGTTTGAGACCCCTGTTTTAGTTGGTAAGCTCGGTCTTGTCCTGCATCTCATAATCGCTCGTTTGGCTGTTATAGTCTTATCGCTTTCATGCTAACCATGCTAAATGATTAGCTGTTCCTCACCATCTTCATCTACTGAATGTTGGTCTGGAACTACCGTTCATGTACCATCAACACCCACGTCCTTTGTTATGTTCGGGTGGTGTAACTTCCATTTGTATTTATTGACATTGATTGAAAGTTTTTATTGTTGTTGACAAGAATTCTTGGATGATAATTTGTAATAATCGTTATCATTTTATCGCCCAAGTCTAGTATGTAGTCTTACCTTCTTCAACTATTTCTCCAGCAAAGACTTTGGCGATACCAGACATGGCGATCACCACATTCTGGGAGACGGAGGATCCTGTTATGGATTGAATAAGCTAAAAAACAAAGCACAAAATTGACAATGAGCAGATTATTTTTGAGTAACCATTGCAGTAATTTCTTGAGCACAATTTTGGAAATTACTGCATCAACTACTATTCTAAAACCGCTCTTACCCTCTTGATAGCAGCCTTAGGGAAGGCAGAACGCCTGTACATTTCATAACGATTTAGCTGATCTTCAGAGAAGGATGACACCAAAACCCTTGAGAACAAATGAGGATATGTTATAAAATAGAAATATAAGAAATGTTTGTTTGTTGGACAATATCTTACTGCATCTTTTGAATTTCGTCCTCGTCAACCTTTTGCCGCTTCTCCCTTTTCTTTTCTAGTTCCACCTTTAGTCTTTTTGACGCAGGCTGGCCTTCCTCATCCTCTGCTTTTACTGGTTCCTTCACACAGGGAAAATAAAATTGTGGCAAAACATTCCTACATAGGAGCCACAAGTATCTGTACCACATTTTTCGGACTATCAGTTGCACCTGAGTATTAGTCACACTTGCCAAAAATGCCAAATGAAAGGGGGGAAAAAACATTTGGCATTGGCCCAAATAATATGGACCCTGATTCCCCTCTTTTTCAAGACTCAAGTTTGAAAAAAGACTTTTTGAACGCCGTATTCAATTTTTATATAGAAAATAATTACAGTACATCTGAAACAAATGATTATAACAATACATTGAAACCATTCATAAGCACACTGAAAATATTGGACAGAAATAAAAAAATTCGTACCATCATTGTCAGATACTCAAAAAACACGCCTGAACTGGGACAATACTGTTAAATATTCTGATGCCATCTTAGTTTACAAAATCTTCCATCACAAAGCTCCTTCATTGCAAGAATTTGTAGAAAAAAATTCCAACAGATTAACAAGAGCTGGTTCAAGAGGTGACTATGTAGTTCCATTCAGAAAGAGTGCATTTAGCCAAACCATCTTCTCTGTCTGTGCCTCACATGTATCGAATATCTGTAAACTTCTGTCACTGAACCTCTTTGCCAATCACCTTAAAGCCTGACTGCCGGATGAACAACGTGATCACAATGCTGCCTAAACTTGTGCTACTTGTGTACTATACTGCGTTCTATTATTTGGTCCAGTATTGCCTTATTGATTTTATCTTCAATCTGCAAAAGGGACCAAAAATAGAAATTAACCTTCAGCTATATAGCACATACTCCTATAATATGGATTTTACCCTTTGTTCCGACTCGAAGGACCAAAAAGGATAGGTTCATCAATAGGCATTCCCAAATGCAAGCACAAATAAAACAGACATCTGATTCATAACTGGTGTCTTGCAAGAGAGAATCGATCCTCATGCGCCTTCGGACAAGATCATTCTCCCGAATCGGCGCCTCTCTTGCTCATTTATTACATAAGATTTACAACATGCATCTCAGTTCCCAAAACAATTGAAGGTCAGCCAGATCTTCCCGAGGGAGGGCTGTGGACAACACCGTCAGAAGTCAAAACAATTGTAAGTCCTCCGGATCTTCCCAAGGGAGTGTTGTGAACCACACTTTCAGAAGTCGATGTTTCTCGACGTTTCTCAAAACAATTTTTAGAAGTGAGGAGCGACCTTCCCGTTGTTTATCACGGTTCCAAGCAGATGTACTAAAAATGACTTTTTTTAATGTTAATAAGCTAAGTAAATCAAAGCGTTCTTCATTGCGAGCAAATATATAATAAATGCGAGACTAATGACCCTAACACTCTCCATATTCAGCCATATTGTCCTCTTCGTTCTCACTCCCCAATTTCATCATTTTGACAAGATTCTCATCCGTAAGTTTCTCCGAAAAATACAAATCTGCTGAAGTGGCAGAGTGTTCTGTTGTTTTTCTACAACAATAGCATCATGGGGATTCTGGCAGGTGATTGGTTTGCGGTCTGCCTCACAGTTCTGGGGTCGAGGGTTCGATCTCAGGTCGGTCCTCACTGTGTGGGGTTTGCATGCTCTCCCCGGGCTTGCGTGGGTTTCCTCCGGGTCCTCTGGTTTCCTCCCACATCCTCGAAAAAAGGAGGCTAGGCAGGTTGAGCACTCTAACTTGCCCCTAAGAATGAGTGTGTACGTGAATAGTTGTCTGTCTCCTTGTGCCCTGCAATTGGCTAGCCACCAATTCAGGGTGTCCCCCACCTCTGGCCCAAAGTCAGCTGGGATAGGCTCCAGCACACACCAAACCCTTGTAATCGGTTGAGAGAATAACTGATATCCTAATGTGAATAATCTCACAAATAAATTTGCCGAGTATAAATCGTACACAAACAATAAAAAGTGGCAACTTATAGTCCGTAAAATATGGTACTTTAAGTCTACCTACAGATGCATCTTCCTGCTTGGGCGATTCCTTTAGTCCACCTTTAGGCTTTTCCACACCGGCAGCCGTACCGTTATCGATGGCTTTTCCTTTAGGTCGCTCATCTGTACCGGCAGCTGGGGTCTCGAGTGTGTCCTCGGTTTTGATTCGTGCAGGATCTGCCATTATGACCGAATCACAATGACTACACCAAACTCTGCAAGAGACGGAACAGTTAGCATCAAACCGTTCTGCAAAAGAACAAACACTAATCTTAATTGTTATTATTATTGACAAACGTTTTCTGAACATAACTATTGTTCACATTACATAGATGGCTTCGACAGACAAAACCTCATCTTAATTCAACAACAAAGCTATTCATATATATTTAATTTAAACATTATTTTGTGTATGGCGGAATAAAAAAAACGTACCTTCAAATGAGCTATGCGTCAACAATGCAGAAGCTACGCTAATTACAAAGGAAAACTAAGATAAATGTCCTTTTTTACATTTCGGACAAAAAAATCTTGCAGTATGTCACAAAAGTTAACCTCATTACAAGAAATTCACACGTGTTGTTTTTTTCTCCCCACAAATATAAGATGTTAAATTTCAAATAAAAGAAAGCACTAATGAAATAAAGTCTGCCGTTTGTTTGTGTGCAACGTCATTTCCGCAACATTTTTTAAACTTTATTAACAACATAATTGAGTAGCTGTTTGATTAAAGATTCTGTGTCTCACGATTTTTGTACCTTTTGAATCGTTTGATAGATATTTGTTTGACATAAAGGTGATCTTTGTGTGTTGGAATTTCTAAATTAGTTTGGGAGAAAAGTTTAATAACACCGTAGCACAATACATTTAAAATTAAAACTAGATGTCAGAAGCATGTTGGGACCACGAGCGTCATACCTCGCGTCGTCCATTTTGCGTCGATGCTGCTTGACAAACGCGCGTGCACATAAAAAATAGCAATAAAAGGCTCAATTTTCTATTGGTTTTCAAACGGCTTGTTTATTCATAAACGTTTTAAATGCAGTAAATAAAATACTTAAACATATTCACTAAATGTTTTAAACGGGTTATAGCCACGTTGATATTTTTAAACAAAACAATTTGTCAATACGTCAGGAATTGAGCGAGTGAATACGGCAGACTCTTTATTTCATTAGTGCTTTATTTTATTTGAAATTTAACATCTTATTTTTGTGGGGAGAAAAAAACAACATGTGTGAATTTCTTGTAATGAGGTTAACTTTTGTGACATACTGCAAGATTTTTTTGTCCGAAATGTAAAAAAAGGGCATTTATCTTAGTTTTCCTTTGTAATTAGCGTAGCTTCTGCATTGTTGACGCATAGCTCATTTCTTAGTGAAAATGCTCATTCTTAGTGAAAATCACGCACCGTAATATACGTGACCTTCCGTGGTTTTAAATTTTCTGACGCAACATGGCCGTTAGATAGTTATGCCATGGAGACCCATTTCGACATCGAATTGAATGCGTTTATTGTAATTATGCAAGTATAATGAGATTTAAAGCTTCACCATGAGGTGCACAAATAAATAATACAATAATGTATTATAATTATGTGAATTTCAATCAAATCAATTACAGATTATCCGAATTCGTTCGAAAATCTTGAAAGTAATTTCATCAAGCTTTCTGTGCAAGACGTGTTTTGTTGAGCTGCTGATTGAACTATTTATGAGGCATTCATTTAACACAGGTTGCCGTTGACAGCCCTAGACTGACTGGACATTTATTGTCAATGGCCTAATTTGATCGAATTATAAATAGAAACTTTAGCTTCGACTTTAATTTTTGCATGTTGCTGGGTACCATAATTAGATCTCAACCCCCCAGAACCCTCTCTCCCTTTTATTTTATTTTCTAACACATTTTATATTCATTTATTTTATGTACTGAAGTAGAAAGTTTGTTGTTGCCGTTAGCTAATTTCAATATTAGCCTGTTTCTACTTCCACAAGTTCTTTTAATTCATAAATGGAAAAAGTCAGCAGAGTCTCGTTCAAAAGGCGTGGCTTTATATAACAGATCGATCTGGACCTAACACCTCATACAGAAGCAAGAGGAAGAAAGGTAACTCAATACAGTTTACAAAGCACATATATAGCAATGATCTCCGTCCCTCTAAGTATGAGTATGTGTGTGAAAAGACCCCCTATGACCCCACACATGGGTCATCCTTTTAACTCATGTCTGTCGGCAGTAACTTCTCTTTCTCTGAGCCGAGGGGGCCATAACTTCTGGTAACACAAACAAAACTGGAAAAAGGAGTGAGACACTAGGGTTCACATTGGTCATTCTAAGATAACGGAACTGAGAGTAACTTCAGCGTCTATGCCATAAAGTATAGATAGCTCATTATTTACGCGATAAATCATACAGGGTTTAACAAGCGGCTGTGTTCCACATAGTGAAGTCGTAAAAACACTATTAAACATATATAGTGGTTCAGCCTTAGTTTCATTTGCTTAGTTATTAATGTATTAGCAAGTTGCATAATTGTCGTTAGTTAACATTTTAATATATAATTCCAACAGTACTGCTTATCGTTACAAGGGTCACGGGGGTGCCCAACCAAATATGGGCAGAAGGCGGGGGAGACACTGAATTGCTTGACGTCTGATCGCAGGGCACAATGAGACAAACAACAACCATTCCCAGGCCCGGGAGAACATGCAAAAGGATGTATAATTTGATCTATTAATTGGATTGGATTCGATTGGATAACTTTATTCATCCCATATTCGGGAAATTTCATTATGACAGTAGCAAGAGGGTTAGAATGCAGATACTGGAAAAGGCATAGTTATATGTTAGAGTCCAAGGTTGGGCAAACTTTTCGGACCCGGGGCCACATTGACTTTAAACATTTGACAGACGGGCTCGGTCAGCACAAGATACGATGCATATAAAAAAAAACTGAATCCGTTAACAGTACATATGAAAAATGAAAATCAGACATAGGCATTGTCGTCATCATTGACTTGACAAAAAAGCCTAGTAGTCATCATACCTTCAGCAGCGTATGACAAAATTGTATAGTGCTTCTCCACAAGTTCGTCTTCCCAGGCAAGACACATTTATGACATTTATTTATGACATATGCATACTTGTTAGCTCTCCGCCTTGAGCGCCATCAATCCGGCGACCGCAAGTTGCCTCACCGATGCCAACAAGAATAAGATGGATCACTTACCTCTCACAGTCTTTTTACTTACCCTCCCTCAGTCAGTCTGTGGAAGGCAGATCCACGCCAAACGAACTTCCTGTTACTTCATTGCGACTTAATTTCATAGAAGGGATTTGTGTTGTCGTCACGTCACGTATTGCTGCAGGTTCAGTCTCCTGATGGCTGTTGGGAAAAAGCTGTCCTTGAGCCTGTTTGTCCGTGCTTGACACATAAACAGAAAAAAGGGACTAAACTAAAGTATTAACATACTCATAAATCACCTGGGATATATAGGGTGCTTTCTTGGTTTTCATTAGACTGTTCACACACATGTAGAGCCAAATAACACCAGAATCCTCTCTGCCATCTTCTGGATGTTTTGAAATTTGGCTGCACTTGATGAAGCATAAAACCCAAAGACTTTCAGGGAGTTGAACTTGTCACATTGGAGATCGTGACCGGACGTTTGGTTGCTAGTCTTTTGGTCGCCAGTCTTTTGGTCGCTGGTCTTTTGGTCGCTGCTCGTTTGGTCCCTGTTAGGGTTAGGTTTAGAGTTAGGGTTTAATATCTAGGTACATTTGACAACCCTAACCCTAACGGCGGCCAAAAGACCGACGACCAACGGGGACCAAAAGACCAGCGACCAAACGTCCGAGCACCTTGGAGATCAATGAGTTGCAACTGCAATTCCCGTGTAACCGTTTCCGGGCCTTGTGAGAAAGGACATGACACCAGCTGTCAATTTTTCCAAAAGCACAAAACCAACGGCAGAATTGCTCATGCAGGTCAACCAATGATTTCCTGTATTTTTTCTACAACGCAACCAGTGTGGGGAAATGAGCAAATGACTTGTCTGATGTTTGCTTGAAAAATAAAACCAACTTGGTTTTGAAGGCGAAAGGTTTGCTTGCATTTCATGCACAAACTGTTTTTTCTCTTGTAGCTTCACATTCAACTCGTTCTTGTGTGTCAGGATGTGCACAGTAAAAGTTAAATGTTCACAAAGGTATACCTGTCAACCTCTGCCGATAACTTCCCTTATAAATGGTTATGATTCCCCGTACAAACCCCCCAAAAAACGTACAAACACCGTACGACGCATGTTTACTCGCAGTACCCCGTTTCTTACTCGGTGGCTCCTCCATGCTTGCTTCCACAATATTTACTCTATGTATATCTACGCATGCGCATGTCATCCTTCATCGATATTGCCGTACACACCGCTAAAAAATACATACGATTGAGGATAATTTTTGCTGGTATACCGTGACAATAGTAACGATCGATGACAATAGCGTCGTTGTCGACCAGCCTACGAGACTATCTGAATTTTAGCCAAAACGGTCTTGTTGAGATCGGGTTTCATGAACATTGGCAATTTTTTTAAATTTTTCCCCGCACAAAAGTCGGTGTACAGCGTACATGATTTGAAATGGTAAAAAAACGTATAAAATACGTGTAAAACGTACAAGTTGACAGGTATGGAAAGGTGTCAGTATTCTCAAGTAGCTCACACACATTTACATATTTTTTTCTAGACTACTTCTCTATCTACCGGGGAAACGAGGGTATTACAGGAAAATGAATGAGGTCATTGATTTTTACTACAATTTGGACAACGACGGCGGGCCGAATTAAAAAGGCTAACGCACCGTAGTTGCCCATGTCTGAGTTAGACAGTACAGCCACAAAGGCCGCAGAACAACAAAGCAAAAGCACAAAGTACAAAGCAAAAGCACAAAGTACAAAGCAAATCTAAGTACCAAATGAGATCATTAAGAATCACCAAATAGAATCATTAAGACAGAAAAGCAGCAAAAACACATATTTACGTACGAATACTAATTAAAATATATAATTAGAATGAAGACCTGGAATTCGCATATTTGGACATGCATGACCCAAAATGCGACGTCTTCAGTTCTTAATCATTTTTTTAATGTTTAAATTAATAAATAATTTACTTGCCCTGCAACGGGTTAATTAACAACTATAAAGGTCGCTATTACCGTTCACTCGGAGTCACCTTATTTAAAAAAAAAAATAAATGTAAACAGGGGGTGAGACTGGATTGTGGGCAATAGGGTATGCGATTAGCCTCAGTGCTTGTGGCACTAGCTGCTCGGGAAGGGAGGTTTTCGCGTAGTCGTCTGCCTGCTGGGGGTTCGAATCGGAGATGCAGCAGGAGGGAGCAGTTTCGAGGAAGTGACGGACGCCGTTCGAGGGACTGGCCAGAGGAAGTTTGCTTCTCAGGGGTATGGTACCGTGCGCCCCGACGAAACTTTCCCCCATTTTAGGCGCCAACGACACCGTGGAGCGGCCGAACGGACAAATCAAGCGGCAGAGGCAGTTGTTTTATCTCCACACAATTGAGGAATACACCAACTTGACATCGGGAAGTAAAGGAGGGGTGGCGCCGGAGGAATTTCCTTATCAAACCCCGTCCTACTTTTGCTGGGGCTTTTGGCGCATTCGCAATGGGGAAGGAGCAGGAGCTCCTTGAAGCGGCGCGCACGGGAAACCTGGCCGCCGTGGAGAGGCTTTTATCCGGTAAACGACCGTCGGCTGGCACCGGTAGCGGCTCGCATGTAACCGGTGGAAGCGGCAACAGCGGCGGTCACGCCGCCTCCTCGCATCCGCTCTCCAGTTTGCTCAGGTAGGCTGCTCTGGAGGGAGACGCTTTGAACTGAACAGCTCCTGTGTGTCCGCGTTGCAGCTGTTTCCCGGGCACAGTAATAGCCCATCCTACGTTAACGATGACCAACTTTCACTTGTATTTCTCAAATCATCGTGTCAATGCTGGGCGAATGTAAGAGCATGCTTCTTTGTTAGCTGCGAGTCCGTTTACTCTAATGTGCATAATCCACTGACAAGCTATCGTTACATAATAACTACAACATCATGGTACACGTTGTTATATAAAAACCCCGAGCCACATTATTAAATCACTGGTAATGGTGAAGTAACACAGCAGTGCAACTTTCATCTGTCCAAACGTGTGAGCGAATTGACTTCTGCTCTGAAGCTTTGTGCTAGAGGTTCGTTCGCAAGAAGAGGGAAGTCTTTGGTGAGGTAAACATTGAGTAAGTTTTTAAACCACCATCTTAAACATGTTGTCTTCCTGATTCCGTTTATTTTGATACAAAGTGTCAAGTCTGCACATGCCACCTGCAGTCTGCCTTGCTGGCAGTAGTCAGTCTTCATAGATGCATAGTATGCAGCTGTAAATGGGCAACATTGATTTGATCCATGTTGGACTAAAGTCTAAACGCACACGCACACAGATCTAAGACAAGTATTACATACAATTCCAATGATACGGATAGTAATAAAACCCACCAATATTATAAACATATTTAGAAGTAGCACTTTTTAGACAAGTAAAATTGTTAACATAATACATATCAACCATATCTGTTCAAAGTCAACTCATTTTGGGAATTGAAATTTGTCAATAATTTCAATAATTCTTAACAAATACTCACAATATTTGGCAGTTATCATTTTATTTTATAAGTGGTAAACTTCCCACCAAATTTGATAAAGATCATATAGATAGTTAAAAAGTTTTCTTGTTCACCCAAGTAGAATGCAATTGATAGATTTTAACATTAGGTGAATAGGGATGTAATGACTATTATTTAACATTGAGTGAATAGGGGATTTTCTAAACCATTCAAACAATCTTATTGAAATTTGATGTGTTATTGCCACTTATAAAATAAAAAATAACTGCCAATTATTATGAGTATTGCTTTAGAAATGGGAGAAATATTGCCACTTTTCAATTCTCATAATGGGTTGACTTAGCCTTAGTCTACGTTAAAGTAGTTTTGATGACTCAAAGACAAATCAGAGCAATATTAATATAATGCTGAGATAGTGTACTGTTATTTGATAAACGTTGCGAAAATATGAAAGGAAAGTTAGGGTTTGCTATTTAAATAAATAAGATATACTGTCACACTGGTTAAATAGCCTTATGGGGCCATATAGGCTATTTGGCCGGTTACCGGCTAAATAGCCCCTGGGCCTATTTGACCGGTTACCGGCTACGGAGCAACTGCCAATGTTAATTACCATGTTTTGACCATGAATCCAAATTTTATTTCAGCTTTCTTTCATTGCTTTTCCCCTGGTTGCGCTGCTTCCAGATGTGTGTTTTCATATTTAAGTACTTAACCAATCATAATCAGTTCTGCAGGTCCTGTAGCATAAAATAAGATACGATAAAACTGTTGCTTTAACCAATCAGATTTTGACTTGGTGACACTAAGGCCAAGCGCAGGCGTAGGAAAAGGTAGCGTTTTCACGCACTATGATTGGCAAATGATAGTGTAAAAGCCAGTGCTCGCAAGCTGTATCAGTAGCGAGCTGCAAAAGCAAATATATAGTTGTGCTGATTTAATATCAGTTTAGTCAACACAATTACTGATGGAGGAGAAGAAATTTACTTTGTGGCAGATTTACCATCGAACCCATTTTCAAGCTGGACTTTTCAAGAAGGCGGCCTGGTGGCGCTGCCGGGCCACCTTTTTGAAAAGTCACGCTTGAAAATTTGTTCCAGATTATTTGCAAAAATATCCAGTTGTGTCATGCCATCGTTTGGAAGGCAATGCTGTTTGCCAAGTTTTCAATTGTCTACAATAGGTGCCCCATTTTTCAAAGAGGGTTAGCTGTGAATCCTCATTTTTCACTGCCAGTGCAGGTGATAGAAGTCCATTTTGACTTGGAGGGTTCATTGCCTTGCCATTTCTCACAATGAAAATGGATTCGACATTCAGTGCCGCCAATGGCAGCTAATGAGCTAAAATATACTTCAAAAAACAGGGAAGCTCGCTTCATTCGTCCGCTTGAAAGAGTTTTAAATTTACCTTAAATTTCTCTTTGTTTACCAGACCTGTATAATACCTATCAGCAGTCATAGCATCATTTTACGGGTTCTGCATTTTCCCAAGTTCTAAAATAATTCATTTAAACTAGTACTCAGTATTCAGTGCCACTGACTCTTCCAATCAAAACTGATTGGACAAACAATGGTAGTTAATGATGTATGCCCTTGCTCCATTATGTATGTGAAAATATTGGTCATCCTCGACAGGTTGCACTAATTCAGTCGCGACCATGTGAGTCTTTAACTCATCAAATTACATATTTCAATGTCATCTTTGCTGTGGTGTGTCAACAAATGCTAATGAACATATTTCAGTAAAATGATCCTAGTCAAACTTAAACTGTTACTATTGTAAAACCGGACGTGATGCATGGCTGAGCTTTATGCAGACCTTGCAGCGTACGCAAGTTTAATCACATTAAAACCTTCTCATCAGAAATCCAATCGAGAAACAGTAGTTTAGGCTGTCTTGCCCATGTGTGGGCTGTGCAAAGAAGTCTATGACCTCTTTAGATTGATTAGTAGGAACTCTATGAAATTACTTTTCTGAATTAGTTATGGGCCCCATTGAACCAGTGTATTTATTAAAATGTGGTCTAGTAATGTTTACGCAATTTATCCTGTAAGATTATCTTTTAAATAATTGCATTCCTTATGCAATCTAGTTTGTTATTATTAATCTCCTCAGTGAAGTTACAGGTTCAGTTAAGATTAATGAAGCTACAGTCAATTTTACCTGTTAATGTTTCCTTTAGATCGAACTTGATCCATTATTATTATCTAATGCTGTCTGACGTGTGTTCACTGGCTTTTTGGTGTTTTAGGTGTGGATTTAAGTACATGTCAAGACCTGCACTGTTGTCTTAAGCAGGCATTTGTGTTGCTAGCCTTTGTGAAATTTCAAATTTACTAGCAGACTTCACCCCACTAGTTGAATAGGAGAAGCACCAATAATGTCAGGTTTAATGATTGGATTGGATTGGATAACTTTATTCATCCCGTATTCGGGAAATTTCTTTGTTGCAGTAGGAAGAGGGTGAGGATGCAGGAATAGGAAAGGCATTTTACACAAATAGGTAGTTAATAGTAAGTCAATAAATAAATACATGAATAAATATACAAATAAGTAACCGTGTTGCTGATATATATATATATATATATATATATATATATATATATATATATATATATATATATATATATATATATATATATATATATATATATATATATATATATATATATATATGTATGTATATATGTATGTATGTATGTATGTATGTATGTATGTGTATATATATATATATATATATATATATATATATATATATATATATATATATATATATATATATATATACACATACATACACATACATACACATACATATATATATATGTATATATGTATATATATATATATATATACACACATACATACACACATATATATATATATATATATATATATATATATATATATATATATATATATATATATATATATATATATATATATATATATATATATATATATATATATATATATATATATATATATATATATATATATATATATATATATATATATATATATATATATATATATATATATATATATATATATATATATATATATATATATATATATATATATATATATATATATATATATATATATATATATATATATATATATATATATATATATATATATATATATATATATATATATATATATATATATATATATATATATATATATATATATATATATATATATATATATATATATATATATATATATATATATATATATATATATATATATATATATATATATATATATATATATATATATATATATATATATATACATACATACATACATATATATATATATATAGAAGCACATGTATACTATATGAGAATTCAGTAGCTTCCAAGGGACTCCACCGACTCGTGCAGAGGGTGGGAGGTGCTGTCCATGATGGACCTCATCCTGGTCAGCATCCTCCGCTCTCCCACTTCCTCCACAGAGTCCAAAGGATAGCCCAGAACAGAGCTGGCCCTCCTGATCAGCTTGTTCAGCCTGTTCCGGTCCCTCTCCGTGCTCCCACTTCCCCAACAGACCACTGCATAAAACACGGTAGATGCCACCACAGTGTCATAGAAGGTCCTCAACAGTGACCTGCACACTCCAAAGGACCGTAGGCTCCTCAACAGGTAGAGGCGGCTCTGGCCCCTTCTGTACAGGGCATCTCTGGGCGATAAACGATAATGATAACTATCGCCAAATAATTTTCCAAATAACACCTCCCGACCACCACAAAGAATGAGGGCACTGATGCGATGTGAATGGAGGTTTCAGTGGAACTTTCAGTAGAAAAAAATGGTAAGGAAAGGCTGTTTTTAGCATGGTTAGCAATACCACAAAATGAGCAATTATGAAATGCAGGACACACCAAGCAACCCATTAAAAGATCCATGTTAATTCTTCCTGGCCTTTTCTTGTTTTCCTTTTTGAAATGACTTGTAAATACCCGTGCACAAAGAGCAGCCTGATTGACAATTTCCTTAACCCACTGTCCTCATTTGAGGACAGCCTGTAGTATTTTTTAAAATTTGATATCAAGGAGTTTTCCCATGTTATCCTATGTAAATGTTATGAAAATGTAGCAAAAATCTACTCTTTCTTTTTGTGAGGCTGAAAATATTCTGGCTGCCAAAGGTGATGATGCCTTCAGTCAATTATCTTATTTATTTCATATTGCACAGCAACATTTGGTTTGAATGCAAATATTTATAAAAAATAAAGACGCTTGTCAATTTTTTTGCAGATTTTATTCTTTACTTTTCATCTTGTAAGGAGTGAGTTATATTATCTTTATTCCACAACAGAGCAAAAATACTAAAATAATATTTTATATTATCTTTTCTTATAAAAGTAAGTTACTTTCATGAATAATGAAGAATGTAATGTATTTACTTGCTAACACAAGTTTGAAGTTTCAAATTTGAGAGAAAAAAGATTTGATAGTTATCGTGATAATTATTGATGTCATCTGATATTTTTTTTAGCGTGATAACAATATTTGCTATACTGCCTAGGTCTAGCATTAGTCCTTTAAAGATGAAAACATGCTATGTAGAGGTGTGCGATATGACAAATTGTTATCACGATAAAAAAAAATCAGTCGATATCGATAAATATCACAATTACTGTCACATCTTTTTGTTTCAAATTTCAAACTTCAAACTACTGTGAATAAGTAAATAAATTACTTTCCTTTACTTATTCAAATATGAAAGTAATTATGTTACCTTTATAAGAGAATATGAAGCTCCCTCCTGACACTATGAAAAGTAAAGTATAAAACTTGACAGGCATCTTTATTTGTATACATTTGCCTTCAAACCAAAATCTGCTGTGCAACAAGAAAGAAAGAAAATACAGTGGTACCTCAACATACGAGCAATTCAAGATATGAGTAAAATTTCGGGCAAATATTTATCTTAAGATACGAGACAAATTTTGTTATACGACCAGACGGACGCTAGATGCTGCACATAGGAACATCATGGGCACTGTCTCTCTCCCCGCTACTCCCTTGTGTAATGTCTCTGGTTGCATCTCCCTCTTTGTGATGTCTCTGTGAGCACTGGGCGGTGCGTTGCATTTTTTCAGTGTCAAATCTCATCGACTGTCACTCAGACCCACTGACAGAGGAGGACCTACAGGAGATGACCAAGTCGGCGAGTGAGGAGGAAGAGGAGCCTGCTGCCGACGACGAGGGTGACGAAGCTGACAAAGGCCTTACTTTACATAATTTGCAGGACCTCTTTAATAATGCCAAAAGACCTCCAAAGAAATGGATGATAACATGGTGAGGGCAGTCGAGTTCAGCAATCGCATCGATGAGGTCATGGCTGTTTACAGGCGCATCCTCACCGATCAGAAAAAACAACGTTCACAACTCCCCATAACAATGTTTCTTACGCGCCAAAGAACTGCGGGAGATCCATCCGGACTGCTATGTTTTTGAATTTGTGCTATGATGTTTTTGAATTTCTGCTATGATGTTTTTGAAATTCTTAGTTTTCTGAATAAAAGTTTACATTTATTACATTTGCATTGATTTTATGCACCAACATAACACCTGCATTCTAATGTAGAATAAAACACCTGAATGAACAGCATATTAGCCTGGTGGTGGTTTTGTGCACGTGTTATACGTTTCAATAAGCGTTTTTGATGGCGCCCGCCTACTTCGCAGATATGCAGCTAATGCAGTGGGGTCCGATCCCCATTAACCGCGTTAAGCAAGGTATCACTGTACGCCATTCACAGTGACTAGGGGGGGTGGGTTGGGGCCACTGAAAAAATGCAACGCACCACCCAGTGCCCACAGAGACATTACAAAGAGGGAGTTGCAACCAGAGACATTACACAAGGGAGTAGCGGGGAGAGAGACAGTGCCCATGATGTTCCTATGTGCAGCATCTCGCGTCCGTCTGGTCGTATAACAAAATTTGTCTCGTATCTTAAGATAAATATTTGCCCAAAATTTTACTCATATCTTGAATTGCTCGTATGTTGAGCCACTCGTATGTTGAGGTACCACTGTAATCAACTGAAGACATCATCACCATTGGCAAGCAGCCTATTTTCAGTCTCACAAAAAGAAACAGAGTAATTTTTGGCCATTTACAAAAAAATATTAAAAAGTTGGATGAACCTAACCCATTCTAATACAAGATAATAAATTTTAGTTTTCAGAACATTTTCATAAAATGGGAACATTTCTTGATAAAGTAAGAAAAATATTTCAGGCTCTCCACAAATGAGGACAGTGGGTTAAGGACATTTTCAATAAGGCTGCACTTTGCACAGGTACGAGACATTAAAAAAAAACAAAAAAAGAAAGAAAACGCCAGGGAAGATTCACTTAGATCTTTTAGTGGGTCGACTTGGTTTGTCCCGCATTTCATAATCACTTATTTTGGCAGTGTTATTGTCCTTTTGTGATCATATTTTATGTTAGCCTGGATTGCTAACATGCTAAAAACACAGCTATCGTTCATCTTGCTACAGCGCCCCTGTTCTCTTTAGTAGTCGGGTGGTGTAATTACAGTTTACAATTATTGCATTTTTATAAAAGGTTTTTAATATTATTTTTGACAAAAATTCATTCATTCATTATATCCCAGAGCCGGGGGGACACCCTGTATTGGTGGCCAGACGATCGCAGGGCACAAGCAGATGGACAACCATTCACACTCACACACATACAGTTGTGGTCAAAAGCTTTTCATATACTTGTGTCACTTGTTTCATGGCTCTCGAGTTTCCATGACAACGCACTTGTAAACCGAACAAACACATTTAAATTAACTTGGATTAATTTATACAGACACACTCAAACATACGGTTAATGTAACTTTACCCAAAACTGAATTCTAATTCTGTTTTACATTTTCATACCTTCTCCTGGCGGGTTAGCTGTTTGTCAGACCTCCACCCTCACGTTTGCTATCAAGGGGCTGTTTGCTTTTGTATTCCCTTCCAAATATTCAGAAACTGATGCACACAAATGTCCTCACAGTAGGATAACGGACGACTACTTGCCAACGAGAAGTAGTCTTGAATGAGCGATCGCGAGAGCTAACAGGCTAAGGAAGGAAAAACACTGAAAAATGCAACAGCTCAGCCTACCCACGTATTGATTGTGGGTCATGAAGTTTTATGCCAAACAGCTCGATTTTTCTTTCGTCTGACCACAGAACTTTCCTTCAGAAGGTCTTATCTTTGTCCATGTGATCAGCCGCAAACTTCAGTCGAGCCTTAAGGTGCCACTTTTGGAGCAAGGGCTTCCTTCTTGCACGGCAGTCAATGGAGATGCAAACCACGCTTGACTGTGGACACTGACATCTGTGTTCCAGCAGCTTCTAATTCTTGGCAGATCTGCTTTTTGGTGTTTCTCGGTTGAATCTTCACCCTCCTGACCAATTTTATATCAGCAGCAGGTGATAGCTTGCATTTTCTTTTTGATCTTTGTAGTGACAAAACAGTGCCCTGCACTTTATACTTACAAACAATTGTTTGCACTGTTGCTCTTGGGACCTGCAGCTGCTTTGAAATGGCTCCAAGTGACTTTCCTGACTCATTCAAGTCAAGGATTCGCTTTTTCATATCCATCCTGAGCTCCTTTGACTTTCCCATTGTAGCATTCGTCGGCGTTTGCATTCAATGAGCCCTATTTAAAGGGCTTCAGAGAAGTCACCAGCTGTAGTCACACATAATCACTCACAAGAAGTTAAGAGCCCATGCTATGAGGCTCATTTCACTGACAACTTTCTAAGTCACCAAAATTGCTAATTCGTGTTGCTGTATTATTGGGGTAGACCGGCCAACTGGCTTAATAATTGTTTGTTCATGTTGAGCCATTGAGGCCAAACTGGTTCTACAATTGTTTGTTAAGACAGTGGAATGTAGGATAAGCCAACTAACTGGCCTTGCAATTGTTTCTTTGTATTGTGGAATATGGCCAACTCACTTTGGAACTGTTTGTTCGAAATGCGCAATATAAGAAAGGCTGCGGCAGTTTGTGTGTGCTATAAAAATATCGTGTTTGCATATAACTTAAATGTGCTTATGTCTAACCATATTAGCCCAAAGTTTTGTTTACATAAACTCTGTCCTACATCACTGTCTTAGAAATATTACCTTATAGTTCCTATATAAAGACTGAGCTCTGTTCATTCAGAGAGAATTGCGAGGAAGGCTGGCTGTGAGAGGTTCACAGCTGTCGGAGCATTCTCCAACCATCCTGCAGTCCGGCAATAAACCTATTTCCTATTTAAATTGATCTCACTCGTTCTTAACCTGCTCCTGAAGTTGTATTTTCAGACCTATCAGTATGTATATTTTTAACCCAGCAGATTTGATCACTTATTCGGTTAACCCTTAATAAAGTCATAAAAGAACCAAACTTCATGAATGTTTTTTTGTTACAAAGTATCTGTTCCAATCACTCTAGCACAGAAAAATCAGAGTCAAGAGAGCCATGACATTATGTTCTTCACAAGTGCATGTAAACTTGTACTACAACTGTACCAAGGGGCAATTTAGAGTGTCCTATCAGTCTTTGGAATGTGGAAGGACACCGTAGTACCCTGAGAAAACCCATGCATGCTAACTCTACACAGGTGGACCGACCTGGATTTGAACCCAGGACCCCAGAGCTATGAGTCCGATATGCTAACCACTGAAGCCGCTGGGCCAAAAATATATTTCCCGATAATTATTGTTTTATCGCCCAGCTCTATCTAATACTGTGTATTGGCCTCATTTTATATTGACTCTATTTAATACTACTTCTGTTCCAGAGCTGCCACCCTCCGTCGACTCCGTTTCAGTAGTACTCTTGTCCCATTTCCAGAGTATTTCTGGAGTGAATGATATTCACGCAAAATCAAAATATGTAAAAAGAAATAGCGTAGGAAAATTTAAATCAAGGTGTTATTATCATGTTTGTACATTATTTGAAATATCGTATTTTTTAAACTATTGAAAAACTACAGCATGATGAAAATTAGTTTATCTTTCTGTTTGGGTCCTTCTACGTGTTTATAGTCAGTAATTCCACCATGTGTCACACTGTAGTCGCACATATGCAAATGTGGGTCCTTTTGGAGACAGCGTCAACATGGGATATTTTGTCAAATAAGAAACAATAAAGTTCTGCGAGTGAGTGTCTGTATTTCTTAAAATTTCATCCAAGTTGCGATCCATTTTGCACTTATTCTGAGGAGGCATATTGATACGCCACGGGCCGAGGTTGAAAAACGTATACACACACACGACCAGTGCGGGGCGAGTGCGTCGGATAAATATTCTGCCGGTGGCAGGGAGTGATCGCGGCCAGTCCGGCGGGCGTTCGCGCCGGCTGGTGGCAGGGAGTGATCGTGGCCGGTCCGGCAGGCGTCCCCGCTGGTCCTTTAAGTGTTGGCCAAGCCCCCTGTACTTAAGAGTCAGCAGAATTTTAGAACGGTCGGGCACCTTACTCTGGTTGCTTGGAGGGCCGCAAACTCCCTCGTCCAGGGGGGCCGGAGTGTCGCTCTCGCCGTCGCCGGGCCCGTCATCCAGGGGCGCCGGAGTGTCGCTCTCGCCTTTGCCGGGCCCGTCATCCAGGGGCGCCGGAGAATTGCTGCTCTTGCCGTCGCCAGCCCCGTCATCCAGGGGCGCCGGAGTGTTGCCGCTCTCGCCGTCACCTGCCCCTTCCACTTCCGGGCGGGCAGGCGCTGGGCGGGCACGCGACTGGCAGAACGGTGCTTGGCAGAACAGTGCTTGGCAGAATGATGCTTGGCAGAACGGTGCTTGGCAGAACAGTGCTTGGCAGAACGGTGCTTGGCAGAATGGTGCATGGCAGAACGGTGCTTGGCAGAACGGTGCTTGGCAGAACGGTGCTTGGCAGAACGGTACTTGGCAGAACGGTGCTTGGCAGAATGGTGATTGGCAGAACGGTGCTTGGCAGGCCGGCCCGCACCGGAAGCCTGGTTCGTGGCTTCGGCACGGGTGCGACTGGCAGCCCCAGTGGCAACGGGAGTTCTTTGCGTGGCCTCGGCACGAGCTTAGGATGCTTGGAACGTCGAGGTCGGGCGAGGAGCTTGGACGAGCGAGGTCGGGTGAGGAGCTTGGACGAGGGAGGTCGGGCGAGGAGCTTGAACGGGCGAGGTCAACCGAGGAACTTAGTCAGGGGCTCGAGTGTCCAGGCCCTCCTTCCGCTTCACCATGCGGCGCGGCGCTCACTGCCACCTCCGGGAGGATGGCACAGCACCCCCGCCACTTCGTGTTGGCCCATTGTAGATGGCCAGATGACAAGATACAAAATCTTGCTGCAGTGCCTCCCCCACGCAGACAAGACGGCCGGCGGTCAATGCGGTCAATTTTTTGTCATTTCACCACCAAGCACAAAAAGACTGAATAATTTTAATAACATAGTTATGCCATTGCTAATCAATGAGTATCAATGACAATATGCATGGAGAAGAGTAATTAAGAATACTTAAAAGGCGCTAGAGATCGTGTCAATGCCGCACTGCAGACATAACCAATGTTTCCTCTAATTTTTTGTTTGTCTGGGCAAAAAGACAAACTCCCTGAGCACACTGAGTACCAGTGTGAGCAACGTCATCATTGCGCGCTATCGGCACACACCAGTATCACACCTGCCACAAGCAGCTGCATGTTAACTACACATTAATTATTTAGTAACAATAAAATGTAATGATTAATATCTATGAATGGGCAGCCCGGGGGATGAGTGGTTCACGCGTCTGCCTCACAGCTCTGTGGTCCTGGGTTCAAATCCAGGTTGGTCCACCTGTGTTTAAATTGCATATTCTCCCTGGGCCTGCGTGGGTTTTCCCTGAGTACTCTGTTTTCTTCCCACATCCCAAAAAGATGCATTCTAGGCTGATGGGACAATCTAAAATTGTCCCTAGGTATAGGTCTGAGTGTGCATGGCTGTCCGTCTCCTTGTGCCCTGTGTATACACCAGTGCTTCTCAAATAGTGGGGCGCGCCCCCCTGGGGGCCTACCATGCCCAACCAGCCTACCATGCATGTTTTTGGAATGTGGGAGTACACTGACAATGTGCAAACTACACACTGGATTTGAACTCAGGACTCTAGAACTGTGAGGCCGTTGTGCTATTCACTCAGCTGGTTTTACATTTTAACACAAGGACACATGAACACATCTAATAAAAATGAAATTAAGAATTCAAGACAATATTATATTGAACTTTTAATCTTTTTCATTAAAGTTTTATGATTTCTTTGACATCTAATTTTTCACCCATTTAATTTATCGTCACTGCTATTTACTGGCTTGGATTTGAGTTCCCCTTTGGCAGTGATTGTTGACGTACGTTTTGAGAAAAAAATATCTGAAGGCATTTACCTTCGATGACTTTTAACAATGTTTCTAAAATTTACAAGACTTGTCGTCAAAGTGTGTGATCGCATTACTCGTGAACACTGTCAGGCTGTTTTTTTCCACAAAGTCGTAAAGTTCATAAAATTTCTCCCCCATTTTTTTCCTTATTTGTGCTGTTGGAATGGTATCTGCTAACTCCTCAGCCGCCTTTTCTTGAATTCCTAATGCATTACCGAGCATTGCATTCAGTGCAGCTCCTTTGAGAGTTCGTTTTGGTGCCCGTTGAGCAAGTCGTAAATGTCCCCCTTACTGACCAGCAGGCCCATCGCCTGCCCCTGTGACACAATTTCGCCCACCTCGGGCTGCGGTTCAGGTTGTGCGTCGACTGCGAGTCCGTCGAAGGCACTCGGCCACAGCTTCCTCCATGCATAAGTTCGAGCACACAATGACGAACGGCAGTCAAAAAGTACCTAAGTGATTCTTGAAACGGTGCGAGTTGTTGTTAACTGGGAGTCCGTCGAAAGGCACTCGGCCACAGCTTCCTCCAGGCATAAATTCAAGGACACAAGGATGAAAATCGATCAAATGGACATTAGAGAATCTTGAAACAAAGAGAACTGTTGTTATGAGAGAGCCAATGAGAGCCCAGTAGAGTGTTTATGGTTTGGGTTAGGGTTATTGTGATATTGTTAAGCATGAATGCATCTGCGACAATTTCAAAATAAAATAAAAATAACAATAAAAACAATAATAATAAGAGATTTATTTACGTTTTCGTTACTTGGATCTTGTTTTCGTGTCAAAAGGTTTCGTTACTTGAAAAATTCGTACCTAGAGTAAGTATAGGTACGACTGTATATGTAACATGCCCTTATTTGACTATCAGTGGGCTAATGGATGACAGAAAGGAATATTATCTGTCCTCCATTTAAGGGCAAGCTTTGTAGAGCTGTTTCCCAACCTTTTTTGAGCTGCGGCACACTTTTTGCAAGGCGTACCCCCATCTGAAAATCTTCTAATATAAAACTATGCAGCCTTTATTAACATTATAAAGTCATTCTAATAAAAAAAAATATTAACAGGAATTAAATAATCCCCCCAAATTATTTTAAAATTATTTATTTTCACACCGATCTAATGTCATCAAAGTTGATGTCCGCAAACCCCGAACAGCTTTCACTTTGACTGATGTTAAAATAATGAATGCCACGTTTTTTAACCTTATTTTAATTTTTGAATTTTTCTCCCGATATTACGCAAAAAGTAATGTGCTCTCAGAGACTTTACTTCGGCAAAAGTTGATGTCACTGAAACCAAACAACTTCACATACCATAAATACAGGAAATTGACTTTAATCTCGTAATATTACGACTTTTTCCCTCCCAATATTACTTCAACCACCTAAATGTACGAGAAGAGCCGTTTCGCGCTCATAGACTTTATATCAACCAAATTTGGAGCCCGGAAAAGCAAAGCGCTTCCGGTTTACTTTAATAAAAATAAGCAACAGAATGACTTAAATATCATAATTTTACGATTTGAATAATGTAGTACAATCTGTGATTTCATGTTTAAATTTTTACAACGTAATAGATTTTATTCTCTTAATATTGAGATTTCTCTCATAGATTATTATGATGTATGACTTGTAATTTCCTGCAGCACTCCTAAGCATCGCTCACGGCACACCAGGAATTCAATGTTGGTGAGCCGTTGTAAAAGGATGACAGTGGATTGCCTAGCACCACTCTGATTACTAGCCTTGAGTGCCACCTCGGTAAAAGACGGAGAGGAAGAGTTCTAAATTTACTGCTGATCACTGTAAATGTGTATATACTATGACAAATAAATGACAGATGCAAAAAATTAGGCAGTTCTAAATCGTTAATTAGTGTTCATGTACGGATGTTACTGTACAGTTCAACGTGGTTTTTGCAACGTGCCAAACTCACAAAATCTTAAAGAACTCCTAGGGCCATTGTTCGGGCAATTAAAGACCCCTTTGGAGTAAATTGAAGCAAAATGCAATCACATCATTTTTGTGAATCAAATTGTTATGGAGTTAGTTTTGCCCAAATGAAAGAAATAATATCAACGATGAGTGTCAGATTGAATCTCCTTCTAAATATTGAATGGGAGCCTTACAGTTACACAGACTATAAAGGAAGTGACAATCTTCGCAAGTACGACGGTCAGTGCAATCAAGTCAAAGTCCCAGACCAAATGTCTGCCAAATGCCTAAGCAGGGATGTCGTTTACTTCTCTAGCGATGCTGTCTGCACTCTGCCTGATTTTGTTAACTTCTCCTGTCCTAGTTGCTGCTCTGTTCATTTTTATGTTATTTTTTAACTGCTGTAAGCTGTTACATTATTCTTTTATCTAGGACAGAAACCAAAAATCGGTTTCGGTCTCCACTATTTCTTGTGATGTGTTCAGTGGCCAGCCAAACGTGGTACAGGCGTACAAGAGGTCACTGTTGATTATTAGAGGAAGCAGAAGGAAGAATGTTGCTTTTAATATCTGACTGGGTCATAGCTTCCTTGCTTGCATAGCTGGGCATTATCAATGCACAGTGTTTCCTCACAATTTAGCAATTCCTCCATGCAGGCCTTGTTTTTTTAGTAGATCGCCATGAATGACTAATGTGGTAAATAAGACTCAAAAGACATGCTGGTAGTTTCACATGCAACAGATCCATCCGAGAAGATTGCACTGACTATAATTACACTCAACGAAGTACTGCTATGCAATGTTCCCTCTAAATTTTCATTTGGCTGGGCATACAGACACCCTCTTTAAGCACACTGAGGACCATTGTGAGCAATATCATAAATGCTCCCCATGGGCAGACATCAGTATTACACCTGCCATAAGCAGGGGCATGTCTAGTAACCATAAATAAAATATTTTAATGAATGTCAATAGAATATGCACAAATCAGACTTAAATTGTACCTTATTTTTCACGTCTGTCCTTCTCATTTGTCATTTTCATTCAAATGACTTTTCTGCTGAATGTGACACTTGAGATAGTCAAGCTTCCATTTACCGTATTAACTTGCAAATAAGCTGCCCGTGCGCATAAGCCTTGAACTTTTTGAGGTTTACAATTTATCGCTTAGAAATTTTTACCTCTATATTCATGGTATCAATAAGGAGTACAAATGTGTTATTTTGGAGGGGAAATCATCACAAGTGTTATTTCTAAAATTCTGTATGAATCAAAAGAACATTATTAGGGTCAATATCATAACGAGGTTAATATGCCTGTCTTTGTAAATGCAAAATATCAAATTATTCAATTTGAAAAATAAAAGAGAAGTTTATATTGATGAGAGCCTGATGCTTTCTAAAAATGTTGTTGGCAGCCATATTGCTTCTAATGTGAAAATATCTCAATTCCTTCGATGGTTCATATGACAAGAAATAAAACGAACAAGAACCAACAAGAAATAAAACGAAAACAAATCAAGGTGGAATTTTGTTCTATTTAAAAATCAAGGCTACTCGCGCCTGGTGAAAAAAAAATAGACGGCGGGCCCCGACCTCACTAGCTCATGACATGCTGTACAACTTTACAATCATTTCCTTTGTGTTCTGAAACCGAAAGGGTGTTGCCTGCAGGTAGACAAATTCAAAAAGGAAGTAACGTAAACACAACCAGGGAGTGTGTCCGTAGCGGTTTAGTGTTCACAAAGTCTCTGGGTGTCAATAATAGCATGGGATACACAATATGCTGGTATCAAGGCTGATATTTTAACGATCGAAACCCTCAAAAACTATTTTTTGGCTATAAAAAACTATTTTATGGCTATAAAACCTTTGACTGCACCTCCAGCTGCGACACATTAAAAATAATCAATGCACGAAAATGGGGTAAAATCCTCTTCCTAGCAGCATTTATTGATTAAATACAAATACTGGCGCTTTTCAGATATTACAACCGTACCAGGGGGGTGATTTCCCCGGGAAAAGACTGTGATGGACGGCAATGGCGAAACGGAAAAAATCGCTCTAAGATCGGGTAAAATCCACTTCCTATGGGCATTTAGTGATTAAATACAAACATGAACGTTTCAGATATCAGAACCGGGCCCACATTTGAAATATTATTTAGGAATATAGCCACATTTTACTCACCAAAAATCCTTTTTAACTGTACACAATATCCATCCTCATTTCTTTCGTCCTTCTTTTCTATCGCCATCGTAGCTAATGATGAAGGTCGAGCCTGCCCTGTCATATTTCTGGCATAGTCCGTCTTGAAAATGGCTTCAAATCAACACACCAATATATAGCTCGCTCCAAATACAGCTTGGTAGCTCTCATAGTTAGCGCACTGAAAGTGGCTGACACGCCCTTTTCCTGTAACAGGCTTGCTAGCTTTGGAGTTGACCGCCCTTTCTCAATGATGTCCATTTTTTTTCTGGGAAAGTCTGTCTGGAAAATAGCTTTGTGAGCAAATCTGCCATTGTGGGTGTAGTTTGCGATCTGTGGCTGGCTCACTTTGGCTTTGGTCTGCCTACTAGCCAATCATAGTTGGTGAAAGTGATGACGTATCCCTCCACATGCGAAATGGCCATGGTGTCACCAAATGATTCTGATTGGTTAAAGCAACATTCGTATCGACGCTTATTTAATGCAGCAGAGCCCGCAGAACTGATTGTGAAGGCCTTTAGGCAGATTTATGACCCTGGCAACAAATAATGGCTGAAATGTGATTGGTTAAATCAGTGCTTCTCAAATAGTGGGGCGCGCCCCCTAGGGGGGGCGCGGTGCGATACCTGGGGGGGCGCGTGTAACCCTGGGGAACAGGATTTTATTTGGCCGTACTAGTATAAAGTGTAATTGCGCATCCACAACAGTAGCTGGCAGTGGCGCTCTCATTGTTACTTCTGTCATGTTTGTGAGAGTGCAACATTTCACATGTTGTACCTATAACACTTTTATAAAATGATTTTATTTATAGTCACGGTGGGAAGTGGGGGGGCGCGAATAGTTTTCTTCTTGCTAGGGGGGGGCCTAACAGAAAATAATTGAGAAGCACTGGGTTAAATGCTTCAATATGAAAACACACATCTGGAAGCAGTGCAACCAGGCGGAAAAGCAATGAAAGGAAGCTAACAGACAATTTGGAATTATTTAATAAGTATTGATGGACAAAATATAATACATAATTCAGATATTTCTTAGGCCAGCAGAGATGGCCCTGAAGGCACTGACGGCCGGCCACTGATGTTTTGTCTGTGTACCAAAAAATGCAAAAATTAACGTATTGCTCTTTCTTTTGGTCAGCATCTGGAGAGGTCCCAATGTGAATTGTTTGGACAGCACTGGATATAGCCCGCTCCACCATGCCGCCTTGAATGGACACAGGTATTGCCTAATGCCACATCGAGGATATTTCTTCTCACATTACACAAGGGCTCTCATGGAAACATAAAGCTATTGCTTTTGCGTTTACAAATTTTGTGTATCACTCCCCCATTAAAATCTTACCTTACTTACTTCTTTAACTGGCAGTGAAGTGGTGGAATTGCTCCTACGAAACGAGGCCTTGACCAACATAGCCGACAACAAAGGCTGCTACCCCTTGCACTTGGCAGCATGGAAAGGAGACGAGCACATTGTCAGGTTGCTCATCCACCAAGGACCCTCCCAACCCAAAATCAATGAACAGGTTGGCCTGGATTTACATTTTAGTAGTTTGTGTTGGTCTTTGTATTGAACAAGATCAACTTTTCTCAGTTGAATGAAATGTTTCAACAATAATCACCTTTGCAGTGGTGTCCGACTTATTGTAACTCAGTGGCTACAAGGAGCAAAATTTGATGTCATTTGAACAAATCTGAAGAAATTAATGTAAAAAATTGTTTGTTTTTCTTTTTTTGTTAGTAAAGTTAATTTCAAGGAACTAACTGACTGACTGACTGACTGATTGACTGACTGATTGACTGAATGACTGACTGACTGGCGGACGAACTAATTAACTAACTGACTGACTGAATGACTGACTGACTGATTGACTGACTGACGGACGAACTAATTGACTAACTAACTGACTGACTGACTGACTGACTGACTGACTGACTGACTAACTAACTAACTAATTAACTAATTAACTAACTAACTAACTTACACACCTATGAACAACCTGAAATACATCTGGGACAAAAAGAAAATCAGGACAAAATAAAATCATTGGATTACACATAAAATATCGAAATATACATGGTAATTAATTTAAAGTATGAATTGATTCCTGAATGATACCAAATAGTGAGAACAATTTGAGATAAACACATTAAAAAAGTTATTACCCGGTCACAGAGATCCTTCTACAGATATCCTAAACCAACAATGGGCAAACTATTCCACAAAGTGCTATAGTGTATGCGTTTTTTGTTCAAACCTATAAACAGGACATCTTTTCACCAATCTGGTGTCCTACAACTGCAATTAATGGGTTAGGGTCCGGTGCTTCTTGTTTTCTCCCGAAATCCCATTGATTAAACTGTCGGTGGAAGATTTGTTGGCACAAAATCCTGAACCCAGACCGGCCGTCCTGTACGGTATTTTGATAAAAGCATTTGGATTGAATTATCAGTTTTATTAAATAGTTTTAGTGAATGGTATGTCATTTGCTGTTTCAGTGTTGCATGTGTGATGAACTCAATGTATTTGGGAATATTAACAATATTTTTTCAGCCACTCTGTACATGCAGAAATAAACCACTATGAGCATTGTACTGAAGATCTCATCAAATTTTGAGGTGTTTGATTGTGGGCCATTTATTCTTAACTTCTCTCTACCATTAACTAATCATGACATCAGTTTGGTCATTAATAAAGCCCTGCTAGGCTTGTTCTAATATTTAGTTGTGATAACCGTTTATGTATTATTGCTTTCTTGTTTGAATCAAAACATCAAGTTATCCTTTTTTTCTCCCTCCCAGAGCTCAGTAGACCATAAAGAGTTCAAACGCTGTGGGCCCTTTGACCCTTATATTAATGCCAAGGTGTGTACAACAGCGCTGCTACAATATTTCCTTTGTGAATGTTTCTCTGCTTCAATGCTGTCGACCTGCTGTGGGTGTAATGCTACTTCTACAAGCAGGGCCTGTCTCCTTCCAAACAATGGACAAAATTCCCTTGTAGCACTATCACTGGGCTTTTGCTTGGTTATCCGTGCTAGTAATCCAAATTGTCTTGAGTTGCCTGTGCATTATGATGACTATACCTTCATGAGAGCCAGCCTTTTGATTGAAGCTTTTTCAACTACATACACACATACACATACATACACACACACATACATACATACACGTACATGCACATAGATGTACATGCATGCATACGGTAGGTCTTAACACAATTCTTTTGTTAAAGAGCCTGACAGCTGATGGGAGGAAGGATCCTTTCTGCAATAAGGGTTTAGTAGTCTATTGCTGAAAGAGCTTCGGAGGGACTCAACAGACTCATGCAGGGGGTGGGAGGTGCTGTACATGATGAACATCACCCTGGTCAACATCCTCTGCTCTCCCACTTCCTCCACAGAGTCCAAAGGACAGCTCAGAACAGTGCTGGCTCTCCTGACCAGCTTATTCATTCTGTTTCTGTCCCTCTCCATGCTCCCACATCCCCAACAGCCTACTGCACAAAACACTGTAGATGCCACCACAGTGTCGTAAAAAGTCCTCAGCAGTGTCCTGCACACTCCAAAGGACCGCAGTCTCCTCAGTAGGTAGATGCGGCTTTGGCCCCTTTTATACAGGGCATCTATGTTTGTGGGCCAGTCTAGTTTGTTGTTGAGGTGAACACCCAGGTACTTCAAATTCTCCACGATTTCAATGTCGGTACCCTGGATGTTCACCTGAGTGGTCTGTTGAGGATTTCTCCTAAATCGATGACAATTTCCTTTGTCTTACTGGTGTTGATGCAGAGGTGGTTTTGCCTACACCAGTTAACAAAGGCTGTGATGACTCCTCTGTACTCTAGGTCGTTTCCGTCCGTCACTTGTTCAATTATAGCAGTGTCGTCAGAGAACTTCTGGAGGTGGCAGGTGTCTGTATTATGTTTGAAGTCTGATGTGTAGAGGGAGAAGAGTAGTGGAGAGAACACTGTGCCATGTGGGGCCCCGTGCTGCAAGCTACCACATCAGACGTACAATCCTGGAGTCTCATAAATTGTGGTCTGTCAGTGAGGAAGTCGATGATCCATGCGGCTAGGTGGTTCCTTACTCTTCCGGTTTCCCTTTCAGTAGGACAGGCTGAATGGTGTTGAACGCACTCGAGAGGTCAAAAACTTAATTCTCACCGTGCTTCCCGTATTCTCCAGGTGCGAAAGAGACCTGTGCATCAGGTAGGTGGTAGCATTTTCCACACCAATGCCTGGATGATAGGCGAACTGCAGAGGGTCCATCTCTGCATACGTCAGGGGGCAGGGGTGATTGACGATGATTATCTCCAATGTCTTGATCAGGTGAGAGGTTAATGCTACCAACCTGAATTGGTTTGGCTCTCTGGGGTTCGCAGTCTTTGGAATTGGGACCACACAGGAAGTTTTCCACAAGGTGGGGACCTTTTGCAGACTGAGGCTGAGGTTGAAAATATGCGCAGTCTCTCACTAGTCTGGAGCTGAGGCCACCTGGACCAGTAGCCTCCCTTGCCTCGATTTTCTTTAGCTGTTTTATCACCTGATCGACAGTAATGCAGAGACCGGTGGAAGTGTGGGAGGAAGAGGAGGAAGAGAAAGAGGAAGCAAATCTGGTCTGGGGGTCAGGGGAGTGGGGGCAGGACTGAGTCTGTTAAAAAATCTGATTCAGCTCCTTGGCCCACTCCCTGTCTCCAGACTCCGGGTCTCTCTGATTGTTCCCTCCCTGGCCTGAAATGGTCCTCCAGCTCCTCCAAACCTCTTTGGTGTTGCCTCTCTGGAGTTGGTTCTCTCGCTTCCTCCTGTTGATTGTCTTTCCCATCCTTATCTCTCTCTTCAGATCCTTCTGGACCATTTTCAGGCTCTCTTTCTCCCCAGACCTAAAAGCCCCCTTCTTCTTGTTCAGGAGGGCCCTTAGATCCCTGGTGACGCACGACGGAGAAACAACGGACCTTCTTGGAGGGTACAATGTTTTTAACACAGAAGTTAATATGATCTGTGATGCAGTGGGTCAAACTGTCAATGTCTTTCCCATATGAATTGCACAGCACCTCCCAGTCAGTTGTCTCAAAACAGTCCCTCAGTACCATGTTGGTCTCCTCGGTCCATCTTTGTATGATCCTTGTGGTAGGTTTTATTTTCCTCATCATTGTGATGTAGGTGGGGATCAGATGGACCAGGTTGTGGTCTGAGCGGCCCAGTGGGGACAGGGGGAATGAGCTGTATGCCTCCTTTGTGTTGGCATACAGCAGGTCCAGAGTTTTTTGTTCCCTGGTGTGGCACTTCTCATACTGAGTGAAGGTGGGGAGAGTAGAAGCCAAGGGAGCATGGTTAAAATCACCAAAGATAAGAAGAAGAGACTGGGGGTGTGACGTCTGCAGCCGGGATACAGTAGCGTGTAGCAGCTTGCGAGCAACTGCCGCATCGGCCGAGGGAGGTATATACACGCAGTTATTACGATAACGTGCGAGAACTCCCGGGGGTTGTAAAAGGGCCTGATGCTAACAGCTACTAGCTCGATATCTCGAGTGCAAAGATGCTCCTTCACAGTAATATGCCCGGGGCTGCACTGGTATTAGTTCATTCAGCCAGGTCTCCGTGAAGCACATAATGCAGATTTTCCGATATTGTTGTTGTTGTTAGGTAAGCGCCGTTAGCTCTTCTGTCTTATTGGGGAGAGATCTTACGTTCCCCATAATAATAAATGGAATGATGGGTCTGAAGCGCTGCTTTCTCTCCTGACATTTTCATCCATCTCTGCATCCTCTTCTCTTCCTCATTAACTCCGCGGGGAGGTCCAGGGGAATCCAGGTGTTGCATATCGCTAACAGCTCATCCTTTGTGTAAAACAGCGGAGGCATGGGTTTAGGTAAATTTCTAAATTACTATAATTTCTAAAGAAACCCCATTTAAAGGACCCAGATTATTTGCAGAGTATAACGAGGTACAACAATTGACCATAATCAATGATCATATTATTCAATTATTAATTGATTGTTCAACTCTTTCTGATAATTTTCACTTGGAATTTGACTTGAAATATCATCAGATTTCTCTCATCCTCCCTGTTTGTTTGATTAATATGAAACATTTTAATTCATTCATTCATCTTCCATACCGCTCATCCTCAAAAAGTTTGCGGGGTTTGCTGGAGCCTAATCCAGCTGTCTTCAGGTGAAAGGCAAACTACATCCTAGACTGGTCGCCAGTTAGTCGTAGGGCACACAGACAAACGGCCATCTGCATCACCAATCATACCACCACTAGCGGGAATTGAGCCTGCGCCTTGCTGCACCAAAGTCAGGCGAGTGAACCACTACATCGCGAAATGGCGTGAAACATTTTAAAACAAATATTTCTATTTCTTTAGACGAAATGAGCATGAACATTTCTTGCCTATTTTTCACATGTTAAAGATAAAAATAGGATATACCTATGTGTCATACTATCATAATTGCTTTTTTTTAATCCAATGTCTCTATTGCATAGCCTGTATACCACTAATGAGTGAGCTGAGTTGAATAGATGTTGACAGCAAGATACCAAGGAAAGCATGTAATAAACTATATCTAGGTCTTGTTTACAGCATTAAACGCTGCCTTAGCTCTCATAGTATTGCTAACAACATTGCTATTAGGTAATGGCTCCTCCACCAGTGCTAAAATACATTAAAAGTGCTCAGTTTTAAGGATTACCTGTAAATTTATTATTAGAATTAAGCGTAATGTACATGTAAGCAGAGAATGGTTGCAGACAATGTCATTGCGATTTGTGAACATGCTTAACCCCAATAGCTACTGTTTCTCTTACTAAGTAGATGTATAATCATTATTTAAAAATAGACACTATTAAATTGCTTCCTGTTTGAATTCAGCTGTTGACACTGGCACCCTGCTTTTGAGTAGTGCAAACATGGTAGCTTTGACATAAATGCATTTTGAGCAGGCTTCTCGGAAGCTAACCAATAACTGTATATAATGCACCACACTATTTTTGAACATGGTCAACTAATCCTCTTAGTGTTTGGATGGGGAAGAATTACTTTCCTCACACACACCCTTATACTGTAGTTTACCTACAGCATCCCCACCCTGCTTCAAATTTATATCTGATTTTAGGTCTAACTAGGAATTTCAGATTGTCTTAAGCAATGTTCCCTCTCAGCTGCGCGCGAGCGCAATTGCACACTACTCTCGTCTCCTCTGCGCAGCAGCAATCATGGCGCGCAATAAATAAAATCCAAACTTAATTTTTTTTTAACCCCTTTCGCCATGAGGGCACCGTTTACACGGCAGCCAGTGGCCGTAGCTCTGTCCACTCTTATGTTGTGTTTTACAGCATGTTTTACAGGAAAAATTAGAGGGAACATTGACATGTACCTGCTTATGGCACGTGTGAGTGATACTGGTGTGCCCATAGCGAGCAATGATGATGTCGCAAACACTGGTACTGTGAGCGCTCAGGGAGGTTGTCTTTCTGCCCAGACCAACAAAAAATTAGAGGGAACATTGGTCTGAAGTGAACAAATGATGAGCATACTACCCACTTTTGAGTTTGAATAATTTATTCATGCTTAGAATGAACAAAATGTGAGAATTCTTTGGCATTGATGGAATCATGTGAAAAAATAGAGGGAAGGGAATTCCAGTGAGTGATTCAATGAGAAAGAGGAGGCGTAGTGTCCACTGTCGCCATCTCTTGCATCGACATTAGACAAAGATTTCCATGACATAGTTGTCTGTGTGGAGCGTGGAATTGGATGGATTTGCCCCACTGCTCACTGGATGTTCACAAGGTTGCTGATGAGAGAATGAGAGAGGCAGTTGTCATGGAAACATTTCAATTTCCTATAAAGCGGAGTTGAATAATCCAGTAGCCAGATTCTTCTGTAGTCTGCCTTAGGCATTCGGAAACTTCATATCTGGAATCAAGACTGTTGTCTGTAATTTTGGACCAGGACACTTGCCTGTCCGTTTAAGGTTCGCTTGCTTTTAGTTTGTTTTGCTGGAGCTTGTTTTAGATAGCTCATCCGATGGCAAGAGAAATTTGGCTTTGACTGACCCAACCAGCTGAATATCAAAGGTTGTAAAGCAGTGATTTATAATATTGTTTCCTTTCTCAGTGCCCCCTTTTAGAGAAGAAATCTATACAGATACGCTTTGCTTCCAATTTTTTTTCTTTTGAAATCTACCAAAAAAAGAGACAACATATTTTACAGTTTTTTTTGTTATAACATGAGTTTCACTCTCTCTTCCCGTATTCTATATGGTGTACTGTATACAGGGGGGTAAAAAAAATGTTTTTTTTTTTTGGAATTAAATTCAAATTAAGCATTTTTGAAGGGGAATCCCTACTATGTGTAAATGCACTTATCGTGGGTGGTCCCGGTCCCCTTTAACCGCGATAAGCGAGGGAACACTGTACCGCCATGTTCTTAGTTGTCAATATATTCAGATGCAAGTTAGCCTTGGCATATTTTTGCATCGTGCATTTTTTACCTGTATTGTTTACATTTAAAAAAAAAGTGCTGTTGTGAACATGTGAATGCAGTAAAATGAGGTAATTCACTTATTTAGCTCTAACTTTTCAAGCAATACTACTGCATTTATCAGTTTAACATAATATTGTGATCGAAAACACAAGCTCAGAATAGTGATCGAAATACGTCTCATTCTAGCAAATCATTATTTGAGCAAATAAACAGTTCACATTTTAATGGCTTGTTTTTAAGGTTAAGTGTCTCTGCTTGATATAAATAAATTAAAAAACAGGTTAATGGGAGTTTTAGTCCAAGTCCTCCTGCCAAGTCCAGACCTTGAACGGCAGCTCCCTTTCAGTGAAAGGTCCTGGCTTTGGTTCTAATCATGTTGGACTAATCATCTTCTCCCGATAAGGCATTTTCCATCCTAATGATGATTTTATTCCTTGTGGTTGCCAAATTTTCACTTCTTCTTTCTTAATATATGGTACGGTAGATTCATTTATGACGCATTAGATGACGCTGGACGTTTAAGATGTATTGTCAATGCAAATTCAAAATCTATCCAATGTTGGAAAAGGTTCGGAGTGATGTGAAATGATGTAATGTACAGTATTTTCTTGTCTATAAGCTGTATTTGTCACAAAATAGCGATGAACTTAACATGCACAAAACCACCGTGGGTTCAAACCATGTCAGCGACGAAGAAGCAGTGCCCTGATTTCTGCCATTTTCCACCACCGTTTTTTGTCTTCTGTCTTCCGCTTGCAAGTTTCAGCGTGGATTTTGACATTGTTATGAACTTTTTTTTCATACTTAAGTTAAAAAAAACGTCATGTACTGAAGCCGCGTGGTGGTGAAGGATCACAGTATAATGTAGCATAGCTAAGCCACTGTGCCCATGACACAATACAACTCATGCAAGCTTCATGTCTCTATATAGGTCACTTGTCTGATATGATATATATTTAGATGAATTCCTCTGACCCGGCATACATATTTATGTGGGAACATCACAAGTTTGGGGAAAAAGTGAATGTAGGTTTTTATTGTTTAATTGATTCCCTGCCTTGAATTTCAGATTATATGTCAGAGACATTTTGAAAATGTATAAAAAATGTAGAGCAGTGTTTCCACATAAAAAGTCTACGGCCTGTGATATGGAGCATGATAAGGGAGTATGAATCCTTTGTAGATGAATCATAATTTGTGGCAGTATTTCAGGGACATTCAACCCATTCCAATGCAAATCTGGCCTGTTTACGCTGGAATGCGTGACACTCCAAATAAAAAAAGGTATTATTATGGCCTTTGCTTACCAAATTAGCGGTATGATTTCCCACAGCATTTTCTGCCACTTAAAAAACAAACTAGATTGAATTTCTACAAAACGTAAATCTCTCGTTCATAGAAGGGGAGCATTGTTTGATTGTGAACAAGCGTCGGCACACACAGCTTCTTGATGCACGGGCAGCAACAGCTGCTCAAGAACAAGCCTCCATCCCTGGCACCCGCCTCCACTGCTGCTGCCGCTGGAAGCCATTGTGATGTAACCTTGCTGCGGCGCCAGCCAGCACGTGACAGAGGCCACTCGTCAAACCGTGTTATTAGTCTCTTGGGCCGCAGAGTATGAAAACCACATGGTTTTTCTTTTCTTTCTTAGATACTCGCAACCCTGCAAAATATGGAAAAGATGCAATAACCACAATGGCCCAATATTCCTTGATCGAAATTATCAATGAGCAACATAAATCTTAAACTCATTTTGTTACAAGTTACATGTTAATGGCTCAATCAGGACAAGCTTTTTGGCTCTATTATATTCTTTTATACACAGTAAACATTTTATTTTGTTTTTATTTTAAGTATTCTTCTACATTTTGGCTGTTTGCACACAATCTTCAAGATCTGCCTCGTGTTGATACAGATTTGTTTAGTCAAAAAATTTCCTTTCATAGTCTTTTGTGTCATGAATTTAAAGTAATGTTTATTGCCATTACATGTAGTTGAGGTGGCAATGTGGCCAACAGATTGCCGCATCAGACTCAGAGTTTACTAATAATTCTAGGGGATTCACATAGATTAGTCTTCTCCGTGTAGAATTCACGCTTCCCCCATGCCTATGTGAATTTTCTCTTATTTACATGGCATATTCAAAACCATGCATGGCAGGTTATTGAAGACTCTAAATTGTTTGTTTGCATGTATACGTACATTCTAATCTTTTTCAAAAAGTGGGAGGGGACACAAGTATTTTTAATGAAAGTCAAACTCTTTCACTATGATTTCTAGCAGTACTTGCTTTCTCTTGTTACCTTTAGCTCCTTTTTTGGATGGACTGGTTGTCAAGCTTGTAACCAAAATTTTATCATAAAATTCTGTATCACATTATTAGTCAATTACTCTCAAACATTGTAGTGCCAATTTTACATTTAGTATAAACATAACAAAAGGTGGAATATCTATGAGCAATTTATAATTTAATGATTTACTCAATAATAGTGAAAAGAATATTGTCTAATAAACTAGTTAATGTCACTCCTTCCCTACAATGATTCCTTAACTCAGCCCATGTTACAATGCTACAAGGCTTAATCCCATGTCTGTCTATACTTTCAACCTCACCTGCGATCCTGCACCCACTTCTTCATCCCCTGCTCTACCTCCTCAATTTCTCCAGCTTCTCCTTCCCTACCATCTACCACAGGGGGTGCCCAACTCCACTTCTCGAGGGCCCACATGGAGTCTGTTTTCCATGTTTCCCTCCTCCAACACAACTGAATCAAACAATCAGTATCATTATCAAGATTCTGGACAGATTGCTAATGAGGAACTAGGCGGGCTACGGCACGGGTGCGACTGGCGGTCTAGCCGGCACGGGGAATATTGTGCGTGGCTTCGGCACAGGTGCGACTGGCGGTCCAGCCAGCACGGGGAATATTGTGCGTGGCTTCGGCACGTGTGCGACTGGTGGCCCAGCCGGCACAGGGATACGGGAAGCTTGGACAGGCGAGGTCATGCGGGAAGCTTGGACGGGCCAGGTTGAACAAGGAGCTTGGACGGGCGAGGTCGAGCTAGGAGCTCGGACGGGCGAGGTCGAGCAAGGAGCTAATTTAGGGGCTCGAGCGTCCAGCCCATCCTTCCGCTCCTCGCTGTGACCCCACAAACACGGGCGGTGTTCTAAACTCCTACCTGAGCCTCCCCGCCGGCCGCCACGTGGTTGTCCATTGAAGATGGCCAGCCGACACGGCTAATCCTGGTCGGAGTAATCGGAGAAGAAGGTCCCCAGTTGGGGGGCGTATCGACGTGCGAATTGGCTAAGGGAATCACAGTCCGAGTCCGAATATCCAGCCCACAAATCAATTAGCTCCCGACCATCCTCACAATCCGAAAAATCTGAGTCCAAACAGCTGGGGTGTTCAACAGGGAGCAATGGAGGCTGAGGATTCTCCCTCCATGGAGGAAAAGAATAGCTGGAGTTCGAATCCACATAACTCGGGCGATGAAGAGGGGGAAAGGTTCCATTGCTGCCCAAAGTAATTCCCAAAGCCCCGTCGGGATCCTAAAACAAGGTCAGCAGCAACCATCCCACGATGCCTCCGATGCTGTGCTACTTTCGCCAAACGCATTGGGCCTTCCTCTCATGACTGCCACCATGATGGGTGGAGGAAGTGACGACCTGGGTCCTTGCAATATTTCACCAATGTCTCAAAACCCAATGGCGGCTTTCCCCCGAACGCACCCATCGTCTCACAGCCGAGTAAATTTGTGTGCATCATTTTCAGAATATTTTGAAGGCAATACAACCGCAAACAGTCCATCGATAGCGAACTTGAGGGTGGAGCCGTGGCAAACCGCTAACCCGGAAAACAAAAGATTAAGACAAAACTAGAAATCAGTTTTGTGTAAAGTTACATTAGACGTATGTTAAACGTATGTTTAAGTCTGTCTGTATATATTTATCCAAGTTAATTTATATTTATTTGTTCGTTTACAAGTGCTGTGGATAAAGTCCACCACACCCCCCTCTGCCTCCGTGTGGGTCATTGTCTCTCCCCTCCGCGAAATGCGTCTAATTTAATCTATTAAACATTTTATTACTATTGACCACTTGTTATTTATTACTTTGTCAATATATAGCAAATTAGAAGAAATAAAACATTTTTTTCCAATCCAATATCCTGTTTTTGGTGTTTTTTTCAGAGGGTTGGAACAAATTAATTTGTTTTCAATTCATTTCAATGGGAAAAGTTCGCTCGAGTTACGAAAACCTTGACATACGATCTCATTCTCGGAACGGATTACAATCGTATGTCGAGGTACCACTATTCATTTTTGTTTTTCAGTTTTAAATGTATTACATTTTGAGAAAATAATATAAATGGATGAATAAATGTACTGATGCCATACATTAGTGTATTAGTTAAGTACCAAAAGAAACTGAATAGCTTCATTTGGAAACACTTCTTTTTCATTGGAAACTGAAATTATTGAGATGACTGATCAAGGACGTAGCAGATTTATATCATGCCGATGTAATCATATTGTCTACTTTTGCATGTTGAAGTCATCTTCACAGTCTGAGTTTATCTCACCATTAAGCAAATGTTTGACATGCTCCTCGTGTGCGCAAGGTTGTGACTTATTTGCATGCGACTTTCTTCTGTCACAATCAGGAGAAATAAGAGCAAATCAAACACATCCATGTTTCTGCCTTTTGAATGATAGGGTTCATTACTACTAGACCAATTGTTTGGTTTGCTAGAATATGTCTTTTTCTCAGGAATCATGAACACCTTGCTTATCCCATCAAGGCATAGCTGTAAGAAATTTGTGTTGAATGGTGTCCAAAGGCCACACCTCCTACCACGAGGTGTTGTCCATGCACACGCGTGCATGTGCAGTTATTTTAGAAGCTTATCTGTTGAACGACTGGTAATGCTCTCTGGCCTGATCTGTCACTCATATTTCCACCCCTTACAGTAATATTGAGTGAATTGTCAAGTATTGTGGATGACATCACTAGATTTTCTGGACCTCACTGTAATGTGTACAAACCAGGGTGTCCGCGGGGTCTAAATTTTCTTTAAAAAAGTCTAAAAATAGCCATTTTCAATTTTAGGCTTGAAAAAGTCTAAAATATTGAGATATTTTCCACTGTAAGTCTAAAATCTCATTTGGGTTATTTAAGACCTAGTGCAAAAGTTCAAAATATCGATGTAGAATACATTTAAAAATATTTTTCTTGCGTCTATTTATCACGCCGTTCCATTTTTTTGGTGGCTTATTGTCCTTGTAGTTCTGTTAGCGGCAAATCACTGTTAGCGGAAAACAATAAAACTACAGACGTCAAGCAGAATTGTGTACGTCGTCACAGGATATTGCCGTGAGACGCAAATAGTTGTCTAGTAATGCAAGACAAATGAGAGTTGGACAAAATATAAGCAATGGGTAAATGCAGATTTAATGATTGTTGGCCCGAACGACAGGATTTTTCGGACTGGCTCAAACGTGTTCCTGACAATCACACTGAGGCGTACTGCCCCTAGTGCAAAAGATCATTGAAACTCGGGACCCTGGGAGTAAAAGCACTCGAATCCCACGTTAAATCCAATAAAAACCAGGCCTCTCTGAAATCACCACGTGAGTCTCGTAGAATTGCCCAGTTCTATTCTTAGGCAAACACATCCACAAATGATGCTTCAAGTGACATACGCGACCTAATGGGCTTGACACAAACGATGAAGGCAGACATTTTGTGGGCACTGAACACCGTGGTGAAACACCAGTCATACAGAGCAAACGACAACATCGGGGAACTGTTCGTACACATTTTATCCCGATTTGGCGATCGCGAAAACAGTGCGGAACAGACAAGACTGCCTATATCAGCAGAGGAAGGGGAGGGTAAGGCAGGGAGCAATATGGCCCAGCTCCTCTCTAAATCAAATACTCTGAGAAGGGCTGCTAAAGACAAACTCTCCCAGCTCAAGAATTTGGAGATCGAAATTGCTCCCATAAGTGCACAGCTACGAAGCATGTAGGCTCCACACTACACCCGTGCACACACACACTCTATCACTCCTGGGCTCTCTTTTTCTGCCCATCTCAATATCTAAAAATATGTATAAATGTGGTTCTTTTCAACATTCAGCATTTTAAGTAGAGGCGTTATATTGAAAAAAAACAACTGAAAATGTTGTGTGTTGTAGTCTGTTTTTTTTCAATGACAATTTTTTTTAAAATCTTTTATCAGACATAGGCATTGTCGTCATCATTGACTTGACAAAAAGCCTAGTAGTCATCATACCCTCAGCTGCGTATGACGAAATTGTATAGTGCTTCTCCACTGGTCCGCCATCCCAGGCAAGACCCCTTAACTGACATATTCAGACTTGTTAGCACTCCGCCACGATGGAAACATCGCATCACCAAATTTGTTGCCTCACCGATGCTAACAAGAATAAAATGTATCACTTACCTCTCACTGTCTTCTTACTTACCCTCCCTCAGTTCCCTCTTGAACTCCGACAATAAATGTCAGTTGAATGCAATCTGGGCCTGTTTTTTCTTACTTTTAATACTTTGTGAAGGTCTTAAATTTAACCCACAATGGTTTAAAAAAAAAGGTCTAACATAGTCTAAAATTGCACTTGTTCCTACCTACAGACACAATGACAGTCAGGGATGTTGGCTGTACTTGACATTATCACAGTGCCGTATGTACTGTAAATGCTGAAAGTCTCAGTTGTTTCTTCTGATACCATCCATGAGCTTAGCTCTGGATGTCCACCCTCTCCTGGCCATGACTGCTCCAAATTATCCAAATCATTGCTGAATTTGTTGCTTATGTTGAATCACATACAGTAATCCCTCGGATATTGCGGGTAATGTAGACCAGACGTGGCCGTGATATTAAAAAAAAATGTGAAGTACGATCACTCCTATTATTACTACATACCATACTATGTGTTTTCACACCTATTCACATTATGACCAACCTTGTTCAACTGTAAACACAAAAGAAACAAGTAAAGCTCACTTTATCAGTTCATTCCTCATCTATAATTCCCTCGAATTCTTCATCTTCAGTGTCCGAATTGAACAGCTGGGTGAATGGGAGAACCATCACCCAGGCTCCGTCTCATCAAAGTCATCAAAATCGAGTCTGTGTCGCTTTGGTTGTGTGGCAGATGAGTAAAAAATTCCTGCTTTCCTAAAAGCTCGAACCACAGCTGAAACTGATATCTCAGCCCAGGCATTTAGGATCCGCAGGCAGATAGTGGTGTATATTGTCCGGCGCCGTCTACCAAGGGGGATATTGGACTCGGCGGCTGCTTGACCTGTTGCGAGGCCTGTTGCGGTTCAATATTGATCCATATATAATTTATAGTTCGCAGTCTAGCTTTTAATGCTGTGTTGACGCCAATCTTGCGGCTGGAGTTCTTCTGTCAATCCAGTCAGAATTACGGTGAACACCGAATTAGTGCTTGCCGTCATACCGGCCGGGTATGCACCACGCAAGGGGAAAATTGATTCTCCGACTGCTTACACTAGTTGCGAGACCTGTTGCGGATCAATATTGATCCATATATAATTTATACCATATTTTCACAATTATAAAACCCGTGTGATAGGGCGCAGTCTCATTTTTGGGTATATTTTCATTTTTTTGTCAATACATTGGACGCCTCGTCTGATAAGGCACTAGCATGACACTAGGCTAGTGTATGTTATGCTCTCTGCTTTTGTACCAATGTTATGCTAGCTGCTAGTTTACCAATGTTATGCTTCTCTAGCGTACCTGTTATGCTATCCGCTAACGTACCTATGTTATGCTAGCCTCTAGCGTACCTATGTTATGCTACCAGAGACATATGTTATGCTATCCTGTAGCATATGTTATGCTAGCTGCTAGCATATGTTATGCTAGCTGCGAGCGTATGTTAGACTTGGCTCTAGCGTGTTTTTTTTAAGACAGCACGAGCAAAACTAAGTGTGATAATGCTTTATTGAGGTCACAGGTACACTGATATAAACAGTTCGCCGTTTAACATGCTAGGCTGCACTGTAAGTCAGAGTTGTGTATTCCGGGAACTTGATTCCAGTTTTGGCGAAAGCTAGTACAGTGCTGACCGACACGTGAGCCCAGTTATCCATAATCCATTGTAACTCACGACATGCATCACTCCCAAGCCTTTAATTCTCCTCGATGTTATATTGGCATCGACATTTCATTCCAAATCGTCACTTAACTCGTGCGACACTGCCTGCCCAAACTACAATGTTGGCCATCCTTAAGCCATCCATTAGCAATCTGTTAGCAAAGCTGCTAAATTGTTTTATTCATTGCTTGAGTCAATTTTCCAAGCACTCACACCCGCATTGTGTTGTCAATCATGCCAGGCTTTTCCTCTTTATAGCTCTGATATGCTGTTTCTTTAAGTATTGAGAATGTTTTTGAGGGTTAAAAGCGCTGCAAGCACACGGAAGTCAAATGCCTTGCCACTCCTGTGGGATGTTTTGAATGGATTTACCGTAATGTTTCGAATGCGTGGGGAGGCTATTTTTTAGGGTGAACGCCCGCTGGGTTGATCGCAATAAGCAGCGTGTTGGCAAGAAATAAAACCAGCCACTCTATCGGTGAGGGCCGTACAAAATTGGGTGCATCAAGCCTTTTAGAGAACATTTTAGACTTTTAAGTGCGCCCTAAAATTTAGTTTAGTGCACAGACAAAACGCACCGACCGATTGGCCGCGTTGACCATTTTAGAGATTTTTTTTGAATTTTAAGTGCGCCTTATAGGTTTGAAAATACTGTATATAGTAGTCTAGCTTTGAATGCTGTGTTGACGGCAATGTAGCGACTGGAGTTCTTTTGGCAATCCACCCGGAATGACGGCGAGCACCAATTTAGTGTGCTTGCCGTCATACTGGGTGTATTGACAAAAGAACTACATATCCCAGCATCAACCGCGTATGGGGGAAAATGAAGTCGCAGGCTGCTTACCGTAGTAGCGAGACCTGTAGAGAATGATGTACCCTATCAACTGATTTTTTAATCTTATTATGATAACTATTTTAATATTGGTCCATATATAAGGTGCAGCGGATTATAAGGCGCAGAGTCAGGTTTTGAAAAAATAGAGGCTTTTAGATGCGTCTTATAGTGCGGAAAATATGGTACTTTAAGTACGTACTCCCAAAGAGAATAGTTTCTCTCTGCTTCATTTAAATAATAATAATAATAAAAAACTGTTTATTGTGAACTCTAGTCCAAGTCCTCTTCATCATATTCGAGAGGCATTGGAATCTCCGGGAGGTGCTGTAGGGGCAATAGACGTTTCTCCGAGAGGTTTTCGGCATACAAGAGAATGAATGACGGTCGCCATGTACCTTGTATGCTTTTGTAAAAGGACATGACAAATGGCAAATTTAATGGCTCTGGCCATGTTTTCATCAATCTCCTGGAGACGTTATCAACTTCCTTCCATATTGAGGATTTCCTGCAGATTTCTCGTCATGCCAGGCTGTATCTACAGTGTAATTCCTCATAATGCTGGTTATTTTTTTCATATTAGTTACCACTCACTTAGTGTCCTTGGAAAAGGACTTTGTGGCCATCTACCAAATGTTGGCTTCTTTTTTTTGTAAATTGCATGTTAGATGCATTTATGCCGCAATGGCATAACACATCACTTTTTTTCTCGGTCGGTCACTGTCTCTTCTTTTCCCTAGGCTCATTGGATGCCAGGACGCTTAGGAGGTATTTTCTCAAAATCCAAACAAAACTGGAATAAGCTTGCCATTTTTCTCCACAGGTGATGTGTGCGACGAGAGCACACTAGATGTATTAATGCTGCAATGGCATGCCCCGCCCTTTAGCATGGAGATGTCACCTTTTCTCGGTCACTTTAATCATGTTTAGTTTTTTTCCTCATTGGATGACAAGACACTTGGAGGCATTTTCAAAGCTGACTCAAAATCCAATAGGTTTAGTCTTTCTCCATAACCAATGCACACAATGGAAAATGCACTTCCACCAAAACAGGAGAAGGCAAGATATCAGCCTTTTTATATCAATCCTCATCTGCATGAAAATGCGGCTTCTTCTTTAGCACTAAGTGCCACTCAATTCACTCCCAAAGAAGCAGAGCCGCGACATCAGCCTTTTCATTCCCTGTCATCCACTTGAGAGTTTCAATTTTTACAAACTTTTCTATACTTAAGATAAAAAAACATGATATATACTGAAGCCACAAATTTTGAAGCGGCGAAGTGGTGAAGGATTCACAGTAGCTACACAGCGAAAAGGCCTAACGTGAATGACAACTAGTTGCGGGTGTGAAAGCATGGAAGGAGAACTCAAGGCAAGGATTGAACATAAAAGAGCACCGTTGCGAACAGCTTGGGAGCGATATCAGATGGCAACCATAGTGACATACAAAGACTGACAGGCAGTGTACGTGGTGATTTGGAATGGATTGTGGTTGCCTGGCACTAATGTGTCTGCGAGCACCTTATAGTTATAGCTTTTGCCAAAGCTGAATTCGCTATTACGAAACGCCACGGCGACAACTCTTACCCTGACAGTGCGATGAAACCACAGATTATTAATTTTGTTCCAAGCAAACAAACAATAATATTAAACTAATAATGATGAGCAAAGTAAGTTTAATAGTAAAGCAAAGCATTTCTTCATTGCAAGCAAATGTATAATAAAAAAAATGAAATAAGATCCTGACAACCACAAACTCGGCCATTTGGTTTAACTCTAAATGTCGGATACAGAAGAATGCTAGTGTATGTGTCCTTCTAGCACTACCATTTGTTGCGCCTCATGTATGAGCAAAATACAGAAATTAAACACGCAACTGAGACAGCGCCCTTTCAGTCTGTGCACCCTTTAGGTGTAAAAATACAGCTGAATATAGATACCGTGATACCTGTAATTACGAAATAAATTGGTTCCAGAACTTCTTTTGTAACTTGAATATTTTGTAAGTAGAGCAGTACATTATATGTGATAGGTTCATCAATAATTACGCTTCTGATGTAATTATCAATAATTGCAGGCAGAAATCTCATTCAATTATTGACATTTAATTAAATAGATTGGATCACGGATAAGGACCTTAAGGGAAGATACAGCAACAAGACTTCCCCCTTGTCTTCAGAAGTATCCTCTCAAACAGTATTTCGCGTACCGCTTTAAGGCATTTGGATTAAAACAATCACGCCTTCATTTGACCAAACAATCATATACCAATTACATAAAGAAGCCCGGAGTGCGTCACAAGGTATGCACACTATACGAGTGTTATGGAGGGGGCAGATATCCCGAGTCCTTGCTTGCCTCCTCGGAGCCCGATACTGAGTGAGACGTCGGATAAACAATCTGTTTATGACCTCAAACCGAACAATAGGAAGAATGATTTAACAAAGAAATGATTTACTACTCATATATGTATATAATAGTAATACAGAATAAATCCAACAATATGTAAATTCTCTAATTCGTTCCACGGTCCTCACAAAACTACCAACTAAACCCTTTAAGATTGGTCAGTGTCACAATTTAGTATGAATGATGTGGGGAAATTACAAAGATATAATTTATTAATGTCTTAAAATGAATAGCAAGCATATGAAAATGTGCCCTGCGCCGCTGAAATGGGAGACGTAATACCCGTGTTTATCCGCCAGAAAGCCGCCCACTTTGTATTACATTTTAGACTTTAATGTGTGCCCTATGTGTGTGTGTGTGTGAAAATATGTGCTGCATTGCATTTGTACAATTTTTAATCACTTAATAACCAGAATTGCAATCATTAATAAGAGAGAATCTTGAAACATGGATAGTGGTTGTTGTGAGACAGCCAATTGAATTGAATACTTTTATTGTCATTATAGGAGATAGAATGAGAGTGATGAAATGAGAGCCCAGTAGAAAGTAGCGAGGTCTCTAAATTGAGAATCAATGCATCCACGACAATATTTTCAAATAAAATAACGGATAAGGAAATGCATTTTCTTTTTGGGGGATTTCGTGACTCGGATCCTATTCGTATCTTGAGTCGCTCATTTGTATAATACAAAATTCATAACCTGAAACTTTTGTACCTCTAGTCATTTGTAAGTAGAGGTATAACTACTTTTGCAATCTCACATCGTATCTCAATTCAACATATCAGACTAAATACCAGGGAAAATGTCGCATCTTCTCATCTCATTGTTAGGGTTATTAGTCTTACATTATTATATATTTGCTCGCAATGGAGAACGCTTTGATTTACTTAGTTTATTAAAATTTAAAAAGTCATTTTTAGTACATCTGCTTGAAACCGTGCTAAACAAAGGGAAGGTCGGTCCTCTCTCCAGCTGGACTTTTCAAAATTGTTTTGAGAAACATCGACAACGACTTCTGAAAGTGTGGTTCACAACGATCCCTTGGGAAGATCCGGCAGACCTTCAATTTTTTTGAGAACTGAGATTCATGTTGAAAATCCGATGTAATAAACAGCATGAGAGATGCCTCGTAGGGCAGAATGATCTTGCACGAAGGCGCATGTGGATGGATTTTCTCTCAAGACACCGTTTATGAGTCAGATATCTGTTTTGTTTATGCGTTCATTTGGGAATGCCTATTGGTGAACCTAGCACTCATTTTCTGAACCGTCTTTGCCTCACTAGGGTTGCAGGGGGTGCTGGACCCTATCCCAGCTGACTTCAGGCCAAAGGCAGGGGACACCCTAAATTGGTGGCCAACCAATCGCAGGACACTGGGAGACAATTCACGCTCACACTCACACCTCGGGGCAATTTAGTGTCCAATCAGCCTACCATGCATGTCTTTGAAATGTGGAAGGAAACCGGAGTACCTGGAGAAAAGCCATGCAGCCCCAGAAAGAACATGCAACCTCCTCACTGGTGGATCGACCTAGATTTGAACCCAGGTCCTCCACTGTGAGGCTGGCGCGCAAACCACTAAGCCCATAGTGCCCATAACATTGCGTCTTCTAGCTCCAAAATTATGGTAGTTCACATGGCAACCATTCATTCTTTTTCAATACTGTTTATCCTGACAAGGCTTGCGGGTGTGCTGGAGGCTATCCCAGGCAACTATATGCACTAAATGACATTGTGAATTGGTGACCAGCCAGTCATCGGGGACACATGACAAACTATTTATTTGAATTACAAGCAAGACGACTTTATATTAAAAATGTATTGAATAAGTCCTCTCGCTATGTGTAATTTTTGCACAAGCAGGAATAATAACTGGTTTAACAGTCAAGATTTCCAAGTTCCATGTCGACGTTTTTAATTAGTGTTGTAATTTCTCATCTGCCAAGGTGCCTTCTTTTTCTCTGCCATTAACCCTTTATCTATGACAATCCCTTCTGCTGTACTATAAGACCATGGGTGGGCAAACTGTTCGGCGGCCACATTGACTTTTAAAATTTGACAGACGATACATATTGATGATAGGTTCATTAATATTTTTTTTAATAAAAAAAAAGAAATGATTTACTACACATTTATATATAATAGTTATACAGAACAACCCCAACACATATATAAAACTGCATTCCTTAACTGTACATATGAAACAGAAACAGAAAAAAAGCATACAAGTATGAACATACCTTTTAATGAGAACAGTGTTGATCACCCATTTTAGCCAGTGCACTGAAGTATGGTGGTAATTCTGTTGTGGCGATTCTCAGATCTGAAGTGTTCATCACTCATCTGGGATATGTGGAGTGCTTTATAGGTGTTCAACACACTAAAAGTCTGTTAGTACACATATGTAGAGCCAAATAACACTTAATGAAGCATAAAACTCATCCAGTTTTAGTGAGTTCAACTTGTCCTTTAACACTATATCACATTGGAGATCAATGAGTTCCAACTGCAACACAGTTTCCAGGTCTTTTAGGACATGACACATGAAGTGCCCTCTCAATTTTTCCAAAAATCACAAAACCAACCGCAGAATTCCTCCTGCACGTCATCCACTGATTTCGTATATTTTTTCACGTTGCGGGCCTCTTTTTATGCAGCCGGTGTGGGGAAATGAGCAAATGACATGTCTGATAGTTGCTTCGAAAACAAAACCAGCTAGGCTCCCTGGCGGCTTGAGTGTTTGCGCATCGGCCTCACAGCTCTAGGGTCCTGGGTTCTAATCCAGGTCGGTCTACCTGTGTGGAGTTTGTATATTCTCCCTGGGCCTGCATGGGTTTTCTCTGATTTCCTCTCACATTCCAAAAACATGCATGGTAGGTTGATTGGACACTCTTAATTGCCCTTATGTATGAGTGCCAGAGTCAATGTTTGTCTGTCTCCTTGTGCCCTGCGATCCCCGAAGTCAGCTGGGATAGGCTCCAGCACTCCCCGTAATCTAAGTCAGGATGAACCATTTCAGTACTGTCTCATTCAATTCAGGAAATATGCCAGTATTTTCAAGTAGGTCCAAAAACAAAATAATCTCCTGTTTGAGCTCCCACACATGTTGACATACTTTTCCCAAATTTAACCAGCTGACATTAAAATGGTAAAGTAAGTGAGTCTATGTTATCCGCGTCAGTTTCTTCAAGAAAATTCATAAACTGACAATGGTGAAGTCCCCTCGCTCGAATAAAGTTAACACATTTCACAACGGTGGCTACACTACGTTGTCAAGCTGCAACATGGATTTACACAGCACTTCCTTTTGAGTTATGCAATGTAGGAAAATTACCTCCTGCTAAGAGTTTTCTTCATTCACCTTGTCCTGAATTCTTTTGATCATCCCAACATTTATTCCCTGTCTTACTGATGTTGCATTTTTTTAAAACCACAAATGTTTCTTGGCATACACTCTTGGACCAGGTTTAAGCAAAAAAGTATTTAGGCATCCATTTTTTTGTTAAACACTCACTTACTGTCGACTTTTTTTTGACATTGCTGCAGATGGATTCTGATCTGACCAGTAGAAGAAGAGCGGTAATTGGAAATGGGTCTCTTAATTCACTGCGCCTTCGTTCCACCTGGTGTTGAAATGCCGCCATTACAATTAAAAATGAAATGAATGCAATCATTTAAATCAAACCATCCTGTACCAATCTTCTGCGGGGCAGATTAAAACGAACAACGGGTCGGATCTGGCCCGCAGGCCTTAGTTTGCCCACTGTCCTGTGCTTTTAGTTATCATCCTTCCTTTTCTGCCTTCTGCACTGTGAATTTTAATGGTGGTTGGGTTCTTTCAATTTTTTTATATTGTCTAACCTCTTGCCAATAATTTGTCCCATGTTGTGTCTTAACTAATGTATTTTTATCGGATTTCTGTCCATGACAGTGTCGTTGCTTTTAAACACATTTGTCTGTTATCTGACAGAACAATGACAATGAAACACCGCTGCATTGTGCTGCCCAGTATGGACACTCACAAGTAGTGCAGTTGCTGCTGGAAGAGCTGACGGACCCTACAATGAGGAACAACAAATTTGAGACGCCCTTGGATCTGGCCGCACTATATGGCCGGCTAGAGGTAGTAAAGCTTTTGCTCAGTGCACACCCCAACCTGCTCAGCTGCAATACTAAGAAGCACACACCGCTGCACCTGGCCTCTCGTAATGGACATCTGTCTGTGGTGGAAGTGCTCCTTGATGCCGGCATGGACATTACCTATGAGGTGTATTTTTATATACATTACTTTATGGAATCCTGAGTTTTAATTTTAAGGTTGGATGTCTAAACCATATATTTAGATAAAATGGATATTGCTGGATTTCATCCCAGCTGACTTCGGGGGACACCATGAATTGGTAGCCAGCCAATCGCAAGGCACGGGGAGACAAACAACCATTTATGCTCACACTCACACCTAAGGGCAATTTAGAGTATGTTAGTATGTGTAATTTTTTATTTTATAATTTAAGAATTTTTTTGAGAACATGGGTGTGCTTAGCAGGTATCTTTTTGACCCTCTTTAAAACAGTTGCTGTTAGAGGAGTAGAATGTGGCCTACCATTAGTGTCATTACTCTCAGCTTTTCATTGTAATAAACAGATTCTGAAATTTGTTTCTAAAATGGAGTTTGAAACTATAATGCTTGAACAAATTGGCTTGTAAGTTGTGAAATTGAATTCAATTTTTTCAGTCATTTTACCTTAAAATCAGTGAAAAGGATGTGCTGGTCCAAGTCTTATGTCTATCAGGCCAGTACAATGTAAAATCTGAAAAGTGGAGTCTGAGTTGTATGGTGCAACAAAAAGATTTTTGACACTCAGTGCAAGAGTCTCATCATTTGAGTATGACACAATCTTTTTCATCCGAATCGTGGTCATGAATAGCAATACAGTGGTACCTCGATATACAAGTGGCCTGACATACGAGAAGGTCGAGATACGAGTAAAATTTCAGGCAAATATTTATACAAGACAAATTTTGATATATGAGCAGACAGCAGACGCGAGATCCTGCCCATAACAACATCATGGGCACTCTGTCTCTCCCCGCAACTCCCTCGTGTGATGTCTCTGGTCACAACTTCCTCTTTGTAATGTCTCTGCGAGCACTGGGCGGAGTGTTTCATTTTTTCAGTGTTTTTTTTCTCACGTTATTCATTGCGAGTGGCGAGGCGATCGTTAATACGAGTTATATATACTACTCGTTGACAAGTGGTCATGCGTAATCCTATTGTGAGGACATTTAAGTGCATAATTTTCGGAAAATTTTGAAAGGAATACAAAAGCAAACTACCATCGATAGGTTGCATCTGAAACTCAGGGTGGAGGCGGGGCAAACTGAGCCAACCCGGGAGAAAAAAGGTATAAAAATGTTAAACAAAATTAGAATTAAGTTTAGTGTTAGGTTAGATTACATTTATTTTTGAGTGTGTCTGAATCGTAATCCAAGTTAATTCACATTTGTTTGTTATATTAAGATTCATCGGTGCAAAAAGTCTCTAAAGCTCGCCCCCCATCCGCCCTCTCTTTAGCCTCCGTGAAATCCTTCAAATTCTAGTTCTGTCAAACACATTTTAGTACACTATTAAACCACTAGTTATTTGATACTTTGTTAATAGATGGCAAATTAGAACAAATCAAACATTTTTTCCAATCCAATATCATGTTTTTTAAGAGGATTGGAACATTTTTTTAAAATTTTTTTAGTTCATTTCAATGGGAAACGTCCGTTTGAGTTACGAGAATATCGACATACCAGCTCAGTCCCGGAACGAATTAAGCTCGTATCTCGAGGTACCACTGTAGTTGAGGAATTAATCGATAGAAATGTAAAGATTTATTAATAGGTGCATGTCACAGTTTTCCATCATTCTTTTATTCCTCTTTTATTTCCCTTTCTTGAATGATCAGACTGAGAAAGGTAGTGCACTCCACGAAGCTGCCCTGTTTGGAAAGATAGATGTGGTACAGAAACTTCTCACAGCAGGTTAGATGTGAATTTTAATCCTTCTTATTGACTGGACAAATTGTTGAATTTGGAAGAAAAAAAAATGGTGGTGAAACTCCTATATTTGATAAATTTTAGGCATCGATGTTAACATTTTGGACCAGAAGGGCTTGACGGCGCTAGACAAGGTCAAAGACATGCCTTCTCAGAAGAGCAAAGCTATAGCAGCGCTCATCCAAGGTCGGCGTATTCGCACACAAATATAGCAGTGATTTTATAACTGTGATTGAATCTCTTATTTGCCTTCTGTAGGGCTTATGAGCGGAAAACCACCAGATATCGATCTCCCGCCTCCACCAATACCTCAAGCCTTGGATAGTCCCAGTCCTAAAAACAAAGGTAACATTTGAGAGATTATTTTATCAGGTCATTCAATAATTTGAAAAGATGGGTTACTTCTTTATCCATGCCTTTGTGTATACATTCTAAACTTATTTCTAGGCGAGCTTAAGAAAGTGAACGACTTGATCTCAGGGCTAGCCCCACTGCCAGAGGAGGAAAGCCCCTATGAATCTCTGTTTGAAGCTACCTCGTGCCATTCTTTGGATAGCGTCACAAGCGGCAAATCCTCGGACAGGGATTCTGGAAGGCCAGACAGTGAAGCAGGAAAGGTTGGGAGTATGCATGCATTTTAAAAAATGATGCGCGCGATAACGTCTTACATCCACAAGAGGGTGATCGTGCTATTCTGAGGTACTGTGGAGGATTTGCTGTATTTAACTTGGTAACAATCTCTATTGCAGAAAGATCGCTACTTGGTCCACTCATCACACACTGGTCCTGCTCTTGAGGAAGCAGTGAGCTCAGAAGTGAGATTTTTTAAAAAGAAAATATCATTTTGTTAAATGTACTGTAAGTCTCAACTTTGCAAAATTAGGATTATGGTTTTTATTAGAATCAATAAGGTTTTTATAAATGAACAACAACAAAAAAAGATCCAAAATGAGCACCAAAGCAAAATATATTTAAAAAACTGATGAAGACTATATATATATATATATATATATATATATATATATATATATATATATATATATATATATATATATATATATATATATATATATATATATATATATATATATATATATATATATATATATATATATATATATATATATATATATATATATATATATATATATATATATATATATATATATATATATATATATATATATATATATATATATATATATATATATATATATATATATATATATATATATATATATATATATATATATATATATATATATATATATATACGTGCGTGCGTACGTACGTGCGTACGTACGTATGTACGTATGTAAGTACGCATGCATAGTAAAAAAAACAATGACACCTTTTTTTATTAGACAAATGTGGCCACATTATATATAGCCACATTTGTCTAATAAAAAAGGTGTCATTGTTTTTTTTTACTATCTTGTAGAGGTTACTCTCTGCGTCAGAGCCAATTACAACAATAGTTACTGTTTTCCATTTTTTACAGCTTGTTGTTCAGTAAGTTTTGTCAAGTTAAGTTGAAAAGATTTTTTTCTCACATTTGTATCTGCAGGGTCTGTTTACGAATATCAGTATTGATGAGCGAAGACAAACTGCTGAGGAGGATCATACTTATGAGTTGTTGCTGACTGCTCAAACTAAAGTCCCACCACCAAACCAAGAGTCCCAGCTTCATACAGGTAGATTTCTGCTACTCTATAACGTGACAGAAATCAACATTGGGGGTAAAGTCATGATTTAGCACCATTAAATTTATTCAGGGTAGACTACATATTTAACAAACTCTTAGGTAACTGGTTAGAATTATGCATAATCAATCACTCACTTAATACGACACGTGGATTGTTCCATAACTCCGCGGCAACAACATATATTCAAACAGGGCAAGGTCAAATTGAATACTTTTTTTTAATTGGAGGAACTTTAAAAAAATACTTATTAGCTGCTGATTGGACAATTAATCCTTTCGTCATACAGTCAAATCTCATTACAGTGTTCCCTCGCTACTTCGCGGTTCAGCTATCGCGGACTCAGAGCTTCGCAGATTTCTTTTTGTAAAAATAAAAATAATACAAATATTACATTGAAACAACACATTTTACAGTTTTCTTTGTTATAACATGAATTTCACTCTCTCTGCCCGTATTCTATATGGTGTACTGTATACAGGGGGGTAAAAAATAAAAATAAAAATTTTAAAATATATATATATATTTTTTGGAATTCAATTCAAATTAAGCATTTTTGAAGGGGAATCCCTACTTCGTGGAAATTCACTTATCGCGGGTGGTCCTGGCCCCCTTAACCGCGATAACCGAGGGAACACTGACCTATGCCACCCGTAAGGATCAAGCACAAGTGTCATAGTGGCGAGAATGGCAAGGTAAGGGTTTTTAAAAAGGTTCTATAGTAAAAAAAAAAAAAAAGGGGATTTATTTTCTCATGTTATCCATCAGCTCAGTCCAAAGTTCAAAAACATTGTTGCTGGTGCATCTGTTATGACCGTGCCGCGTCGTGGCGCAATCGGGAATGGATTTGGACCCAGTCACGGGTAAGCAGGATTAGGAGAGGCAGTTTAGCTTAGAAGCAACAACTTCAATAACTTAGAAGTCATATTACAAAACAACAAGGACTTGTGAAACGGAAAACCGCAAAGAGGAGAACGAGTGTTATCGAAGAAAAAGGTAGCGTGGCTGCATGGCTATTGTATCCACGCAGTGACATCCAGGAATATGGAGGACATGTAGGAATTGCAAGATTTTGCAGGAGACGATTCGACAATGATAATAGAACGAATTGGTGTTTAAATACAAACTCAGAAAGTAATCAACAGATTGATTCCAGCTGCTCTGCCTTTAAGGCAGTGCTTCTCAATTATTTTCTGTTAGGCCCCCCCTAGCAAGAAGAAAACTATTCGCGCCCCCCCCCACTTCCCACCGTGACTATAAATAAAATCATTTTATAAAAGTGTTATAGGTACAACATGTGAAATGTTGCACTCTCACAAACATGACAGAAGTAACAATGAGAGCGCCACTGCCAGCTACTGTTGTGGATGCGCAATTACACTTTATACTAGTACGGCCAAATAAAATCCTGTTCCCCAGGGTTACACGCGCCCCCCCAGGTATCGCATCGCGCCCCCCCAGGGGGGCGCGCCCCACTATTTGAGAAGCACTGCTTTAAGGCAAGCCTGCAGGGACAAACGGCCGTTCCTGACAGCATCTTCTTTTGGCGGATCTTGAGCATCTCAATGTCTAACTAAGTCCAGGATGTGCATCAGCTCGGCCTGTTCCATCGCCTTGACCTTGATGACATCGCCGCTGACAGGCACACTCTGTCCTCTTGCTTACTTCAGCCACAAGAGCGCCCCCTCATTGAGCTTTGAGTCTTGGAGCCTGCGTCAGCTTCATGCGCTTTGACGGAACTCCAGCTTTGATTGATTTGTTGGTTCTCTTAACTTCGACGCACCATTTCTTGCTTATCCCCCTGGCTAGCTTGGACTGATTCGACTCCTTCGAAGCATCGATTATCTCCTTCTCCTGCAGTGTAAAGTCGGTTCTCTTGTGTTTCTGAGCTGACATTGCGGGCTAAATTTTAAAAACAAATGAATTTGAAATTACAACACACACACAAAAAGGTGACTTAGTAACGAGATTAGAGAGTGGCATAGTAAATTTATTTTGTTTTGAATTTTGTCGGGACCGAGCAAAAGTAGCATAATAGCGAGAGTGGCATAGTAAGAAGGTGGCATAGTAACAAGATTTAACTGTACTTCCCAAATATTCTTTCCAGTAAAAAAAAGTATTCAGTATTTAAGCAGTTCTCTGGTTACATCTGCAGCTCATGCCTCGTTCCCCTGATTTGCTTGCCATCAGCAGGCGATCGATCTACATATCCACAGTATAACATATTGGTCCACAGAAGAGCAAAAACCTTCTTTCTTGTCAAAAAATGATTGCTGTAATGCGGTTAGATGCTTCAGGTTGGGCAGACATTACTGTATGATGAGTTAGACAGGACCGCATTTCTTGTAAGGCTACATAATCACATTTGCCTTCAATGAAAAAGGCGAAGCCAACGCAAGTTTCTGTTGCATATTCAGCAATCAATTTGAAGCTTTTCCACACCTCATCTTCTTGCGTGTTTTTCTTTTCAGTTCTCCTTTCTTTAGTTTATCCTTAACTGCTCCCTCCTCCATATTGGAGATACCAGGTCAAAATAAATGCGGAATGGTGTAGGGGAAGATTATTAAGACGGCGGCGTTCATATGACGTGCGCAGAGTATGCTCTGCGGCTCCAATTGCAATTACATTACAGCGCCTTCTCTGTTTTATCCAAATTATTTTTTAAGTATTCCTTAGTTGAGTATTCATACATCGTTTTAGTATACATTTTTCTAAACATATATTTATTTTTTAAAACGTGAGCGAGAGAGACCACACACTGTTTTTGCATACTTTTTTTTTTCATTGAGAGACAGACCCAGCCACCCCGACCCAACCCGAAACTGAAGTAATGATTGACATTTTAAGCCAGACCCGACCCGAATTTCGAAAGATCTCACCTATAGCAGTGATGATAACAACGGCTATCTCTCTGGGCAGAATGAAGGGTCTGCATCTCAACAACGTGAATTCTATGTCTGGGGAACAGTGTTTTACTAGAACAGTGCTATTTTTAAACCATCCTTGATTCACATGAAAGCAAAGCCCACCACCTCTTTTTTTCTTTTCTCGCACGTCCTGTCTGATCTAAGTAACGTGCGGCTGCACCGTGGCGTTGGGTATTTGTAGGTATAGCCACGTCTCCGTGATTATTAAATCGGATCAAATCAAAAGCCTTTATCGTCATTATACTCAGCTGCGTATAACGAAATTGGTGGTGCTACTCCACAAAGTGCGTTTTCCCAGTAAAAAAAACATAAATAAGTAATATGAAAATATAAAAAGACGAATCCTGGCAAGGTAAATTCTAGAATATTGCACAATTTAAGATATTGCACATTGCACAAAGTTATTGCACAGAAGGGATTGTGTGTCGTGATAACGCAAGTTCAGAGTCCTGATGGCTGTGGAAAAAAAACTGTCCCCAAGTCTATTTGTCCGTGCTTTATGAGACCTGTAGTGTCTGCCAGAGGGCAGCAGCTGGAACAGGTTGTGACCAGGGTGGTCTGGGTCCCTAACAATAATCCTGGTTCTGCTGAGGTAGCGAGGGCTGGCAATGTGATCCAGTGAGGGCCGAGAACAGCCGATGATCTTCTGGGCAGTGTTGATCACCCCCAGCATGGCCTTGCCGTGCTTCCAGCGTACCACACTGTAATGCAGTATGTCAGGATGCTCTCCACAGTGGCTCTTTAGAAGGTTACCAGAAACTTAGTGTCAAAGATGTTCCTCCTGAATACTCTCAGGAAATGGAGTCGTGTCTGGACGGACGGTTAGCAAAGAGCATTCGCGAATGTAGCGATTAGCAGCAAGCTCTAATTCCAAATCATCCGTTTTGTTTACATTGGATCTGACGTTGGAAAGGTATATGCTGGGCAGTGGAGGTCTGATTGGTTGTTTCCTGAGCTTACACTATAGACCCGCTCGGCAGCCCCCCATCTGTTTTCTTTCCTTACTATTTCGGTGACTAGACCTAATAACAAGCCATTGGGACACCTGTGTCGCGATCTCCGGTGTGCTATGTTCACGTTGAATGTCACTAGAAACCTCAATTCGCTGCTGGTAATTAATGTTTGATAAGTCTGAACAGTTATAGCTGAATTTAAAGTCCGGTTTGACGAAAAACTTATGACAACACAAACAAAACACATGAAAAGAGCGCACAAGTAGCAAGAGCCTCTGACCGCTGCTCATCCAGCCGCCACCCATTTTAACGCCAAAGAAGACTTCTGACATTTTTCTTCTCCTGTGCAAGTTTCAGAGTGTATTTTGACATTTTTATGAACCTTTTTTAATTTATATGTCTAAGATAAAAAAAAATACGAAACAACTGAAGCCACAAAAGTTGAAGCAGTTAAGTAGTGAAGGATCACAGTACTCGTTAATTTATCCCATGCTTTTTGTCTCCTCAGACAAAAATGCACGTATCCAGCTATCCAACAGTGTCTTACCTCAAGTATGTATCGCTTTTTAAAATTTTTATTGGTTGTCCGTATTTTTGAATGACCAATTCTTCACAAACGGTTCTTCCAAAGAGCCTGTCTTGAGTCTGGCCACATAATGGCTGATGGATCATGGGATTAGAGGTAAGATCGGGCCTAAGAAAAATCCATCTTGATCCGACTCAGCCCGGCCCACGGGTATTAAAGCCCAACCCGGCCCGAGGCTGACAAATTAACTTGGTTTGCATGCCCGAGCCCAAAGCAAACCCAGATGTGGACTGTAATGTTAGCGTCGCAACATCACTGTGAGTTGTGACAAGATGCTGATTTAATCACGGTGTTTCTTGCAAATGATGGCCCCCGCTACTACCTATGACACTGATAGGGCATTACACAGTCATGCATACATTTGCCTATAAGTTTCAACACTTTTCTTTATGAAAATGTAATAGCCTGCAATTTTTTAGTTCATTTTAGTCCATCGTGTTTTGGGCAGAAAAAAAATTGCAAGATTTCTTAAGGTTAAAATAATCTATGTCTTTTTATGAACACAATAAATGAATTTGCACAACTAAATAACGCTGGAACACAGAATAAAAGGCCAGACATAGAGAGCGAAAGAGAGAACTTGATGCGCATTTGCTTAATTATGCGGAGAAATATCGCAGCCAACTGGGCTTTAAATAGAATAATGCAAATAAAATAAATGGGAAAAGATATATGAACTTGTTATTACATTAAAACAAAATTTAAAATAACAGCTTTTTAAATGCCTCATCAGCGTCAAGGTGCCAGTCCTTTTGCTCTCGTATTAAAGCAAAGCGCCACATTGACTACATTCTGGGAAAGCAACGCAAGTTTGTGTAGCATTTTCAACAATCAATTTGAAGCTTTTCCACACCTCACTCTTACCGGTGCCTGTTTGTCTTTTCAGTCCTCTTGTCTTAAGTTCATCCTTAACTTCTTGCTCCCCCAAATTGGGGATACCGGGCCAAAATAGATGCAGACTTGCAGAGGGGAAGATTATTAAGATATTCATGTGCGCAGAGCATGCTCTGGCTCTGCGGCTCCGGTTTAGTAGTTAAATAGCAATTACATACAACCCTTTTTTTTAATCCAAATTATTTATTTTATAACAAGGGCAGCTTTGTGGAGTGCACTACCTTTCTCAGTCTGATCATTCAAGAAAGGGAAATAAAAGGAATAAAAGAATGATGGAAAACTGTGACATTCATCTATTAATAAATCTTTACATTTCTATCGATTAATTCCTCAACTACAGTGGTACCTCGAGATACGAGCTTAATTCGTTCCGGGACTGAGCTCGTTCAGTGGTACCTCGAGATACGAGCTTAATTCGTTCCGGGAATTAGCTCGTGTGTCAAAATTCTCGTTACTCGAACGAACGTTTCCCATTGAAATGTGCTAAAAACAAATTAATTCGTTCCAACCCTCTGAAAAATTCTCAGAAACAGGATATTGGATTGGAAAAACTGTTTTGTTTCTTCTAGTTTGCCATCTATTACCAAAGTAACACATAACTAGTGGTTTAATAGTAATCAAATGTGTTTAATAATATATTAAAGTCGGACGGATTTTGCAGAGGGGAGACAGACGGACAGAGAGAATGGGTGGGGTGACTTTCCACGGCAACGTACTTGTAACACAACAAATACATTTATATTAACTTGGATTAATATATACAGACACACTTAAAAGTAAATGTAATCTAACCTTACACTAAACTTAATTCTAATTTTGTTTTACATTTTTATACATTACTTCTCCCGGATTGGCTCTATTTGCCCTGCCTCCACCCTGACTTTCAGATGCAACCTATCCAGGATTGTTTGCTTTTATATTCGCTTCAAAATATTCCAAAATGATGCACACAATTGTCCTCACAATAGGATAACGCACGGCCCCTTACCAACGAGAAGTAGTATACATGCCATTCTCACTGACTAACAGGAAAAAACATGCAAAAAATGCAACGCTCTGCCCAGTGCTTGTAGAGACATTACACGAGGGAGTTGCGACCAGAAAGACAGTGCCAATGATGTTCTTATGAGCAGCCTCTCGCGTCCGCTGGATGCTCATAAATCAAAATTTGTGTCTTATCTCAAGACAAATATTTGCCTGAAATTGTATATCAAATTGCTCATATATCGGGGCACTCGTATGACGAGATACCACTGTACTTAGTTCAGTAGCCACATATTGTTTTAGTATACATTTTTATAAACATATTTATATTTAAAAAGTCAGGAAAAGAGACCACACATCGTTTTGGTATACATTTATATAAGTCAACGAGAGAAGCCCAGCCCGAGCCGACATTTTAGGCCTGACCGGACCCGAATTTCGCGTCCAGTCAGTTCAGGCCCGGGCTCGGGCTTAAGATCTTACCTCTAATCATCATGTCAATTACTTGTCGTATGAGGCTAGCCTGATGCACCATTAGCGGGGCAACTAGATCGATTGTGAACATGAACGTATTCAAAGTGATTTTTGTGAATTTGGAAAAAAAATATTTTTTCATTTTTTCCATCATTACAGTGCAAACCCAACTCTCTAAATCATCCTGATACACAAAATTTGACAAAAGAAACACTGCATCCTTCAGGATGGGTGGGCCTTCACCAAGGAGGTAATGTCTTCGTTGTGGTTTATACACTCAATGTATATTTACAGTGAATAATTTACCGTACGTAGTGTCACTCTGGAATCCTATCATTTAACATTGTGTGTTTTGTGAAATGATGAGAGCACATGTCATTACCGATGATCAAACTAGTCAAGATCCAGGTAATATGGGAGTCTTGAACAATAAAATGGTAATGTTAACATGTACTGATGCTTGTACCATATCTTTGAATTTATTTGGGCAGAGTAGTCTGGGCTCTTACCTCCCTTCCGCTATTGATATTAAATAGGTTGCCGTTTTTTTTTTTTCAAAAACTGATTCAGTACCATTTTTGATCAATAATTTGCCATCATTTCTTTTTTATTTCCTTTAGTATCAATCAGTTGACATTTTTAGATAATTATATTTGTAGTATTTTATACAGATACTTTGTATATTTTTACCAAATAAGGGTTTAATTTTTTATCTTTTGCAAAGTTAGTACATTTTTTAATTGTTTACATTACTAATGACATTCAAACATGTTGGCAACAGTGAAATAAAGCATGTCACATTGTTGGGCTCCTGCGTCTGCAGTTGTTTAAAATACAGTCATACCTCTACTTACGAAATTAATTGGTTCCAGAACTTTTTTTGTAACTTGAAAAATTTGTAAGCAGAGATGTGTTTTATAGGTAAATTCTCTGATTCGTTCCACTGTCCTCACACATCTACCAACTAAACCCTTTAAAATTGGTCATCATGTCCCAATTTTGTAATAAAGATGTGAGAAACACACAAAAATAGAGAACATTGTCATGAATATATTTGTTAATGTCACAAAATGAATAACATATAAATACAAACCCGTGTTAAAATGCATGGGAACAAGAGAGAGCTACCGGGATGCAACATAGAGATAGCACACAAACACAGAGTCGGAAAGTCGGAAAGTTTGTTACTCCCCCGTTTTTTTCTGATTTGTTCAGTTGCAAAGGTGGCTGCCCTTTTCTTTGAATTCCTTGTGTATTGCCGAGAGTTTTATTTAGTCATGTATCCATTTAGGTGCACATTGACCAACTAACTTGTCAACGGCATTATTACTGACAATTTGACCCATTGCCTGCCACCGCAGCACAATTTAACCCACGAAAGGCTGCCGTTCAGGTCGAAGCAGTCGACTACAGCTTCCCCAAGCATAAATAAGTTTAAGCCAATGGGTTGGAGAAAATGGACGGTTGTTGTGAGACAGCCAATGAGAGCTCATAAAGGGTGTAGGGAGCTTCTAATGTGAGAATCAATGCATCCACGACAACATTTTCAAAATAAAATGACGGATCAGAAATGCATGTACTTTTGGGGGTTTTGTTGCTGGGAAAGGTTTCTTATTTCGAGGCACTTTTTTACATATAAAAAGCTTTCATAACCTGGAAATTTCACACCTAGAGGCATTCATAAGTAGAGGTATTATTTTTCCACATGATGTTACTTTTATGCAATCGGGTCAGCTTTATATCCAGTTTTGTAAAAACATCACATTTCAATAATTTAGCATTCAGCAAAAATACGGGAGTCAATGGTAAAGCAACTCTACCACAACAATTTCAAAATAAAATTCTGGTTAGAGGAATTTTTTCGGGGGATGTTTGATTTTTAAAACTTGGATTGTTTTTTGTATCTTGAAACAAAATGTTTCCCATCAAATAATTTTGTAACTTGAATAATTTGTATGTAGAAGCATTCGTAAGTAGAGGTACTTGTTATGAATGATCAACCATTGAGAATGAACAAATGATCTATTTAAACATAAAGAGCATGCCCAAAGAAAGAGTATGACAAAGTACAACAAGTGAGCATGACCGAGTTGGCGAGTAAACTAAGGAAAAGGCACTCAAGGCCAAACAACTCCAAACTAAGGTGTCACGCAATCTATGTCGAATAATACCGTACAACGACAAAAAGCACGATATGAAATACAACCTGTCGAAGGGTGGAGAACTATGAAGGCATGTTAGTCACACAGTGGTAAGCAAGAGCAATTCGTCCGACAGTCAGCTGAAAAAAGTATACTAAAACTGTGTGGTCTCTCACTGTCTTTTTTTTTTTTAATAAACAAATGTTCATAAAAGTATATACTAAAATGATGTCTGGATGCTGAAATAAAGTATGCTACTATTACTTTCTAAAATAAATCATTTGGGATAAAACAGCGAAGGTACTACTGTAATTGCAATTAGAGGCAGAGCTGCAGAGCCAGAGAATGCTCTGCACACGTCATGTGACCGCCGCCCTCTCTTCCCCTCCGCAATAATATTGAATATGGAGAATTTAAGGATAAAGTAAAGACATTAGAACTGAAAAGATGGTGAGTTTTGGAAAAGCTTCAAATTGATTGTTCCTGGAGAAAACTAGTGATCGGACGTTTGGTCGCCGGTCAAATGCTGACAGAGTTTACTGTTAAAACCACCTCTCAAAATTATATTCATGAGTTTAATATCTAAGTAATGTTTAATATCTAAGCAATGTTTAATATATGAGTAATGTTTAATATCTAAGTAAAGTTTAATATCTAAGTAATGTTTAATATCAAAGTAATGTTTAATATCCAAGTAATGTTTAATATCCAAGTAATGTTTAATATCTAAGTAATGTTTAATATGTAAGTAATGTTTAATATCTAAGTAATGTTTAATATCTAAGTAATGTTTAATATCTAAGTAATGTTTAATATCTAAGTAATGTTTAATATCCAAGTAATGTTTAATATCTCAGTAATGTTTAATATCTAAGTAATGTTTAATATCTAAGTACTGTTTAATATCTAAGTTCTGTTGAAACCAGCTCTCAAAATTAAATTCATGAGAGAGTGTTTAATATCTATACTGTTTTCAACATTACTTAGATATTAAACAGTAGTTAGATATTAAACTCTCTCTCCTGAATATAGTATTGAGAGCTGGTTTCAACAGTAAACTCTGTCACAATTTGACCAGCGACCAAAAGACCGGCGACCAAAAGACCGGCGACTAAACGTTCGGGCACTGAGAAAGTTGTGCTGGCTTCCTGAATGTAGTTAATGTGGGGCTTTACGCTCCTACGACAGCAAAAAGACTGGCACATCGACGCTGAGCAGGCATTTAAACAACTGAAATCGTCAAACATCTACATTACCATATCAAAGATCTAAATGTTTATACAGTCTTGTTGAACTTTTCTTACAAAAGACAGGCTTTATTTTGTTATCAATAAATCACGCCTCGCGGTCCGGTAGCAGCAGTAGTCCATGCACAATCGCGTCAGGCTCACAGCTCTGGGGTCCTGGGTTTGAATCCAGGTCGGTCCACCTGTGTAGAGTTTGCATGTTCTCCCTGGCGCTGCATTGGTTTCCTCCGGGTACTCCAATTTCCTCCCACATTCAAAAAACATGCATAGAAGGCTGATTGGTCACACTAAATCGCCCCTAGGTATGAGTCTGATTGTGCATGGTTGTCTGTCTCCCCATGTGACCATAATGAGGATGAAGCGAATGAATGTAAATCACGCCACCTCCTCCCGACTCGGGAGTCCTGAATCCTCACAAATAGAATATGAAATTTAGGGGTTGCTTTGGGCTCAGTCCTGCAAATTGAGTTAATTTGCCGGTCTCGGACGAGCCCTAATAACCGCGGGCCGGTTAGGATCGGGCTGGATTTTTCTTTTCGGCCCGATCTTACTCTAGTCAGATCTGATTACTCGTCCTCCTGTGAACCAGACCTCAGAAGACCAGGTAGAGGATGACTGAATAGTCAGCGAAAGTGAGTTTATCATCAGTGACAAATTAAATACAGTTTCCTGTAGGAATTTGCTGTTCTGCATGGAGTTCATGCGACCACTTAGAAATAACTCTTCAAATGTCAGCATATTATTGCTCTTAATAAGACCGGGGAAGTTTTGCAGTGAACATGCAAATATCACTAGGTAAATAAAAAGATAGATTGCAGACATTACCTTTCACAGATTGCCTCAAAACCAAAGCAGCATTTTGGAATGATAGTTGGCACCACCACATTTGTTTCTGAAAACCAAACATGACATCATCAGTAAAACATTGTGCTTGCAAAGCCAAAAGAAACACTTATCCCACATCTGTTGTGAACTAATCTACTGAATGTGAGCTGCAAAAATATTCGGACAAAACGGAGCATCTGACCAACTAAACTATAAATTATTGTGACTTATATTCAGGGATTTTTTTCTGTTTTGTCTTGGAGACTTTACATGTGCTGGTCTTTTTTCTTTTGTTGTGACCACTCCACTCGTTTTCCCATCAACAAACCCCCTGACCTCATGAACCTGACAGAGACAGTCGAGTCTCCTTCAAGCATGCCCCCTCTGCATGTGTCACTGCTAATTAGGTAGTCTGGCAACTGAAGGATAGTGCGATTCAAATTTCCATTCCTGAGCCTTCATTCGAGTCCAGAATTAGACTTCAGAAAAAGGAAAGCTACAACTCACGGGCAGATAACGGAACGCAATAGAGCAGCGTGTTGTCAGCCGGAAAAAGCAAACTGAATCAAACTAGGGAGTGTGCTTCTTGGAATCAAAGTTGAGCTGTGTGGTGGATTTGATAAAGAAAAGGGTGTTTACTGTATGTGGCTGTAATTCCGGTGAATGAGGTGGAAAATTGAATAGTTTTAGTTTCACTTGCTATGCCATTTTGCGAAGGGTTTTTTTCATTGCTGGATATGTACCTTGCTTAAGGCTCTCCTTGGTGAGTTATCTGATTATCTATCATTTTATTTTTGTTAAATACACTGCGTGTGCATGGAGTAGTGATTTTTGTGACCCGGAAAGGAAACAACAGACAATTGGGCTTGTCTGCCGGACTCAGCCACCTTTCCAATGACGTAGAAACGCTAATACAGGATGCAAGCAGGCGTTTGGCTGCAGCAGCTTGTCACAGGGTTGCGAGCTGTGTGTGGAATTTTGAGATTTCTCTCGAAAACATATGCTTCCTGTCTTTTCCCAACTTTTCCCTCCCTCTGCCTGCCACCACCTCTCTCTCGCCCCTGCTTGGAAACAATTACAAAAATGTTTGAGTGCCTGTGTGGGTGTTTCTTATGAGCCCAAGACACTTATTCATTCATCCAGTTTTAGCACTCCCAAACTGCTCTCACATCTTTGCTGACCATGTTATGCTTTCTCTGTTTAGATAACACGCAGCTCAACCAGGATCAGGGTGCAGGTATTCCGCAGCAGTTCACTGGGCTTCTGCATGGATCGTCTCCGGTCTTAGATTATTGCGACGAGCCTTTCAGGATTCCAGGTGGCCTACAGCCTAAAGCGAAAGAACAAACCATTTCTTCCGGACCCTGCCGTCCCAGTATGGCTGCCATCCTAACAGATGGTGACCCAAAAGCCATATATGCAACTGTGAACAAGGAACCAAAGGACTTAGGGGCAGTCTCTGGTAGAATGCGTCCTCCCAGGGACCTGAAGTTGGCCCGCAGCCTCTCGAAATCGGATTCAGATTTGCTTGTTTCGCCTCCAAGTGAGGAAGATGGTGGACTGGGAAATCGAAGTGAATCGGTTTCTAATTGCAGCAGTGGGAAGAAAAGGCTCGAGAGGTCGCCATCTTTCACCTCAGAATGGGACGAGGTAAGTGCAATATTCATTCAAACAGTTTTATGAATCATGTCATTAAAACAAGTACGCTTCTCGCTGTGAATAATTATGAAGTTGCCGGGTTGAAGATGTGACTTTATAATGACTTCAGCTGACTTATTTATATGACGCAAAAAAATTGAAAGTTTGAGGCTAATTTGTCAGGCTGTGTGATTAACAGTGAGTGGAAATAAAAAAAAATCGAATTAGGGTGGGAACAAGGCTCAATTGGACCGTTTACCATTTTCAAAATGCTGGTTAAACATATAACTACATAAATACATACAGTGGTACTAGAGCGGGGGAGAATTTGCACAAGTGAATCGTAATATAACAATAAAAAAATGAAATGAACCTGGATGAAGATGCAGACACACTTAAAAATAAATTTAATCTAGCTTTACACTAAACCTAATTTTAATTTTGTTTTACAGTTTTGTACCGGCTAGGTTGGCTGTTGGCCCCGCCTCCACCCTCACTTTCACTGTCGATGGCCTGTTTGCTTTTGTATTCCCTACAAAATATTCCAAAAATGATGCACACAAATGTCCCCACAATAGGATAACGCAAAACCACTTGCCAATGAGAAGTAGTCTTGTAGTATTAGCGATCGCTCCGCCAACGGAAGCTAACAGGCTAAGGGGCAAAAAGTACCACTGAGAAAATGCAACGCTCCGCCCTGTGCTCGCAGAGACATTACAAAGAGGGAATTGCGACCGGAGACATTACAGGAGGGAGTTGCGGAAGTAGAGCCAGTGCCCCTGATGTTTTTATGAGCAGCCAACGAGAAATAAAATATACAGTGGTACCGCTACATAGGAGCAGCTCTCCCTACGAGATGCTCGAGATACGGGGAAAATTTCGAGCAAATAATTCGCTTTAGGTACGAGAAAAAAATTTGATGTGCGAGAATGTGTTTATCATTGTAGCGTTTTGTTGCATCTCTTTCACATTTAACAGATATCTACGGGCACTGAACGATTTATTCACACGAGTTTCTCCTACACATGGACCAGAAAACACTCAACATGCATACACGCTCAAAAAGAGGGTTTCCTGGGTAATGAAGTATACTCCTGCACACAACACCGACAGCCAATGGCACCCTTTCTCAGAATAAAACTTCATTACCCACAAACAATACGTAGGTAGGCTGAGCTGTTGCATTTCCCGTTTCCCTTCCTTAACCTGTTAGCTCCCGCGATCGCTCATTCAAGACTACTTCTCGTTGGCAAGTGGTCGTGCATTATCCTATTGTGAGGAAATTTGTGTGCATAATTTTCTGAATATTTTGAAGGGAATACAACAGCAAAGAGCCCATCGATAGCGAACGTGAGGGTGCAGGCGTGGCAAACAGCTAACCCAGAGAACAAAGGTAAAAGAAATTAAAACAACATTAGAATTCAGTTTTGTGTAAAGTTACATTAAATGTATGTTTGAGTGTTTCTGTATATATTAATCCAAGTTAATTTAAATTTGTTTGTTCGGTTACAAGTGCGTTGCCGTGGATAGACTTTTAGACCATAGTTTAGTCTATTTAGTGATTGATTTGTAGATGGAAACAAAAAGTATTATCGCAAAGTTTAGTAAAAATACATTTAGGTCAGATTGTCACTCCCAATACATTTAAAACAAACAAGTATAGATAATATTTCTTCTATAGCAATTGATGGAGATTAGTCAGAAATGTTACTTTATTTTACTTGACAATTTCCATTTGGGGGTGGCTTGGCAGGTGAGTGGTTAACGTGTCGGCCTCACAGCTCTGGGGTTCTGGGTTTGAATCCAGGTCGTCCACCTGCGTGGAGTTTGTATGTTCTCCCCGGGCCTGTGTGGGTTTTCTCGGGGTACTCTGGTTTTATGCCACATTCCAGAAAATAAGAAGGGTAGGCTTGTAGGACACACTAGTTTGGTCCGAGGTATGAGTTTGAGCGTGCCCTGCAATTGGCTGACCACTGTAAGTGCTTGCTCCTGAGTTATATTAAACAACAGGAAGGTCACTCCTCTTGGACAGCTGGAACATGGAAAAGATCCGGTAAACCTTCATTTGTTTTGAGAGCTAAAACTTCGATTGACTTCTCACTCCTATTTTCACACCCCTGCCTTGTGAGCTGAGATGTCTGTTGAAAATCTGATGTCTGAAGTTAATAAACAGCAAAAGAGATGTGTCTAACGGCAGCATGAACTTTGGACGAAGGCGCGTCAGGTTCGTTTCTCTCTTGCAAGAACACCACAAATGAGTCTCCTGTCTCCTTTATTTGTGTGCATTTGGGAATGCCTATTGGTGAATCTATCATATTGAATCAAACTCCCATTAACCCGTATTTTTTTGTAATGATATAAAACGGAGAGGAATTATTTTCCCTGTGAATACTGTATTTTCATGACTATACGGCACATCGCATTTTAAACCGCAGTGTCAGTAACGAGTGCTTTTTCTGTATTTGACACACAAAGGATTCACCTTTAAAAAAAGACGCAGCCAGGCATGGAAAAACATACACTAGCCTAAACATACACGCTACACCCACACGCTAAAAACATGTTTTTATAATCAATCGTTAAAATGGATACCTGCGTAGTGTATCTCATGCTATTATTGCAGCTAGAGACCGCTATGGAAACAATTCCTAGTTGTGCTTACGTTACTTCCTTTTTGAAAGGGACTGATTCTACACTTGTAATTATGAATTTAAAAACAATTCTGCATTGATTTTTTTCTTTTGATTTCGTGTTCTAAAGTGACAACTATTGTAGTATAATGAACCATCGAACAAAATCAAGATCTTTCAACATTAGAAGCAATTTGGTGTCACATGTTAAACTTCTGGTAAGAAAATTGTAATTTCGATCATTAAAAAGCATCAGGTTACCATACCTCATGTGATGATTTTTTTTAATGATTTGACCTTCAAAGTAACACATTTGTACTCCCAATGAAACCATGAATATGGAGGGGAAAATTTTGAATCAGGGGGCAGCTGGTACGCAAGAAATTGTACAATTCAACAATTTTAAGGCAATTTCAAGGGTGCAGCGTATACAAGGGGCGGCTTATATGTAAGTAATTACGGTAATAAAAAAACATTAGTTATTGGAGCTTTAGTCCAAGTCCTTTTCGTCAGATTCGAGAGGCATTTTTCTTGTGTAAATATTGTTGATGTTTTCTTCACACTGTCAAGACGATTGCCACATTCAATGGCAGCGACATCATCAGCCTCCTTCCGAGTGGCTCAATGCAGTGTGTTGACTTCTTATCGTCATGTCAGCTTCACGGCCGTATCTACAATGTAAATCCATCATAATGCTGGTTTATTTATTTTTTATTCCTTGGAGTCCGGGTGTCTTTGTCATGGAAATTTGCCATATTGGCACCTCAGTAGATGCGAGCTTTGGGCGGTGAACAACAGCACGTGCGTACCGGTGGCCAACGATAGGGGCAGTGCTGCGGGGAGAAAAATGGTCGCTGCAATGTGCAGTACAGAAACTGGGCGGAGAGATCAGCTGCTACACCTCGGACCTCTTGACTTTATGATCATTTATTTTTACTTATTAGCATCATACAGATTACCAACACATGCTGGCATCTTCAGAGAGGAAGTGCTAACTTCCTTTGTCTCCATTTTAACTGCACGGAGGAGTCCATTAACATTAAAATGGTTCTTACCAGCTAAATAATGTACAAATGAACGCCACAGTGCATATTCATTTATGCGATTGCGTGCAATTCATGTAACACGTAGAGGAACGTCAATATGAATGAGGCATTCCCAATGGTGACTCCAAAAAAATAGGCAAAATTTATTCGCAACAAAAGAGGAAATGGCAAGACGCATTGCATCCAGGCATTGTATAAATCAGTGATTTTCAAACTTTTTTGGCCACCGCCCCCTTCACCGCCGGGCCAAAATGCCAACGCCCCCCTCTTTACCCCTTTCCAACGAACGCTAGAACGACTATATTGCTAAATGTCACAAGAATTGGTTGATTCTTCAATCACAAACAGTTTGAAGACTAAAAAAAACAATTTTAATAAACAAAAATGGTTATCATTTATTCTTCAATTACAACACCTTGAACTGAACTTGAAATAAATTGTAAAACTGAACGAGTAACCATTAACAACTGTCCTGCCTAATGAGATGGGTGGGCTTGGTGCATTGCAATCAGACTGTCAACATCAGGATGAAGGTTTGTCAGGAGCAGTCTCAGATCACCGCGCTCTGTGATGTTAAGTTTGTTTCTTTGTTTGGTGAGGAGCCTTGTCACAGCGCTGAACCCCCTTTCAACCAGGTAGGAAGTCGGAAAAGCAATGAAAAACAACTTGATGGCTTTCCATAGGGTTGGATAGCGTTTTGGGATCGCTGTTTGCATCCAAAAGGCAACCACCAACGTCACATTTTACTGTAATTGCTCCATCGCCCCCTTCACTATTTCAACGCCCCCCATTCGCCTGTTTATTCGTCAGCGCCCCCCTGAAAGTTCACACCACCCCCCGAGGGGCGGTACCGCCCACTATGAAAACCACTGGTATAAATAATATTTGGCGCGCCCATTCTCCCTCTATTATAGATACCTTCTTCGGCGCTGAGAGATGAAGCGCTGCCCTTGCCCTGCCCCGCCATTTTTCATGTGTCTTCCGGTTGCGAGTTTCAGCGTAGATTTAGACCTTTTTATTAACTTTTTTTTAATATCCATCAGCTGGAGCCTATCCCTGATTTGGTTTCCAGACAACTGCAGGACACTAAATTAACTTTATAAAGAATTTCTACATTTTTGGTAGGCATCTGTATTACATTTTCTGTTCAAAAATTAATCATACACAAAATTCAGTTCAATAGCCTGTTCCTGTCCCTCTTGCCAAAAATACAAAGAAAAAAATTTGATGAAATTTTACGCTGATTTACAATCTGTTACGATCCCGTCGCGTAGTGCGACGCGATCGGGGGGGGGGGGGTGAACCCAGGTGCGGAGTCGCCGAAGCAAATGGAAAAGGGGAGGCAGATATGTTGCTCTTGTTGCTTGGTTTAATAAACGGGAAAAAGATAACATAAACAACTTGGCTTGATCACTTACTACTACAGAAAAGAAACATGCAGCGTGGCGTGGCGCCAAGTGAACGGCATGACAAACGTGGAAACACGGAATGAAACCAGACGATCCGACAACATTCAACAAACTCATAATGCTTAAATAGCCAGGAAAACATAATCACCGAATTGCCACGGCTGATAACAATCATGACATCATGCCAGGAGGGGCCACCCAGCCACTCCTGACGGTCATGACATCATGCCAGGAGGGGCAACCAAGCCACTCCTGACAGTACCTCCCCTCTAAGGGACGGATCCTAGACGTCCCAAAGTCAATTCTAACATGAGAACCAAGAACAAGCTTTGACCTAGCATTGTCCGGGGGTCGTCCACACCAACCCAAGAACAGACGAAGGAGAAGTCGATCCGGCGGGCGTCCGCGCCAGCCTGAAACAAGACGAGGCAGTAGTCGGTCCGGCGGGCGTCCGTGCCGGCCAGAAACGAGACGAGGCAGTGGCAGGTCTGGCAGGCGTCCGCGCCGGCCAGAAACGAGACGGGGCAGTGGCATGTCTGGCGGGCGTCCACGCCGTCCAGAAACAAGACGGGGCAGTGGACGATCCGGCGGGCGTCCGCGCCGGCCAGATACGAGACGAGGCTGTGGTTGACCCGGCGGGCGTCCGCGCCGGTCAGGAACGAGACGAGGCAAGGGCAGGTCTGGCGGGCGTCCGTGCCAGCCAAAAACGAGACGAGGCAGTGGTCGGTCCGGCAGGCGTCCCAGCTGGTCCTTTAAGTCTTGGCCAAGCCGCCTGCCTTTAGGAGACACCAGAAGTTTAGTACGGTCGGGCACCTTACCCTGTTTGCTCGCGGGGTAGCCAACTCCCTCCTCCCGGGAAACCGGAGCATTGCTTCTCTCGACGTCGCTGGCCCCGTCCTCCAGGGGCACTGGCGCATTGCCACTCTCAACGTCGCCGGCTTCTTCCTCCAGGGGCACCGGCGAATTACCACTCTTGACGTCACCGGCCCCGTCTTCCAGGGGCGCCGGAGCATCGTCGCCACTTCTGGGCGGGCAGGCGCTGGACGGGCAGGCGCTGGACAGAGCGGTGCTTGGGAGAGCGGTGCTTGGGAGAGCGGTGCTTGGGAGAGCAGTGCTTGACTGAGCGGTGCTAGAATGGCCGTCCGTCACCGGAAACCTGGTCCGTGGCTTCGGTACGGGTGCGACTGGCGACTCCAGTGGCAACGGGAGTACTTTGCGTGGCCTTGGCACAGGAGCTTGGGGCACTTGAAACGGCATCGTCGGCCGAGTAACTTCGGCCACTTGAACGGGCGTGGTTGGCCGAGTAACTTCGGCTACTTGGACAGGCGTGGTTGGCCGAGTAACTTCGGCCACTTGGACAGGCGTGGTTGGCCGAGTAACTTCGGCCACTTGGACAGGCGTGGTTGGCCGAGTAACTTCAGCAATTCGGACAGGCGTGGTTGGCCGAGTAACTTCGGCCACTTGGACAGGCGTGGTTGGCCGAGTAACTTCGGCCACTTGGACAGGCGTGGTTGGCCGAGTAACTTCAGCAATTCGGACAGGCGTGGTTGGCCGAGTAACTTCGGCCACTTGGACAGGCGTGGTTGGCCGAGTAACTTCGGCCACTTGGACAGGCGGTGTTGGCCGAGTAACTTCGGCCACTTGGAAAGACGTGGTCGGCCGAGTAACTTCGGGCACTTGAAAAGGCGTGATCGGCCGAGTAACTTCGGCCACTTGGAACGGTGAGGTCGGCATAGTTTCTAGGGGATGCTGGTACAGCGTGATCGGCCGAGTAACTTCGGGCACTTGGAAAGGCGTGGTTGGCCGAGTAACTTCGGGTACTTGGAAAGGCGTGGTCGGCCGAGTCACTTCGGGCACTAGAAAAGGCGTGGTCGGCCGAGTAACTTCGGGTACTTGGAAAAGCGTGGTCGGCCGAGTCACTTCGGGCACTTGAAAAGGCGTGGTCGGCCGAGTAACTTCGGCCACTTGGAACGGTGAGGTCGGCATAGTTTCTAGGAGATGCTGGTACAGCGTGATCGGCCGAGTAACTTCGGCCACTTGGAACGGTGAGGTCGGCATAGTTTCTAGGAGATGCTGGTACAGTGTGATCGGCCGAGTAACTTCGGGCACTAGGAAAGGCGTGGTCGAGGTCGGGTGAGGAGCTTGGACGGACGAGGTCGGCCGAGGAGCTTGGACAGACGTGGTCGGGAGAGGAGCTTGGACAGTGGTTAGTGTGTCCAGGCACTCCTTTCGCTTCGCTCTACGGCGTGGCGCTCGGCGCCTCCTCTGGGAGGATTGCACAGCACCCCTGCCATCACGTGGTGGCCCATAATAGGTGGTCAGCCCACTCTGTAATTGCTGGTCGGGGTATTTGGAGTAGGAATTGTCGGGGGAAAAATAAGGGTAATCCTCCAGTGAAAGGTCTCGGGGTCCGAATTGGTCGAAGAATTCACTATCGGATTCCGAAACACCAGCGAAAAAATCAATTTCCTCAACGACGTCCTCCTCACCAGAATCTTCAGGCTCCCTCCATGGTGAACCAATTCCGCTGGTCATAGGCATAAGATAACTTGGGCGATTTCTGGTGGTTGTACGCACCTGGGCATCATGATTTAACTGTTTGGGCTTCCCAGTGCGACGTGCATAGCAGTGGTGGGGCGTAGGAGTAAGCTGCGGATCTAACTCTCCTACCAGCTGAGACTCATCTCCAGCAATGATGTGCCTGAGAGCCCCACACCACGGTGTGTTCATTACAAAACTCCTAAACGATTCTGAGGGGTTTCTATTACACTCCAAGCATTCCGGTGTCTTCGAGGTGGATGGTTGGCGTTGCCGAGCGCGTCGGCGCGAGCGTGGGTGGCGCTCCGCTGGGTCCATGATGGTCGGATCGTGCTGTTACGATCCCGTCGCGTAGTGCGTACGTGATCGGGGGGGAAGGTGAACCCAGGTGCGGAGTCGCCGAAGCAAATGGAAAAGGGGAGGCAGATATGTTGCTCTTGTTGCTTGGTTTAATAAACGGGAAAAACATAACATAAACAACTTGGCTTGATCACTTACTACTACAGAAAAGAAACATGCGGCGTGGTGTGGCGTCAAGTGAACGGCATGACAAACGTGGAAACACAGGGAACGAAACCAGACGATCCGACAACATTCAACAAACTCATAATGCTTAAATTGCCAGGAAAACATAATCACCTAATTGCCACGGCTGATAACAATCATGACATCATGCCAGGAGGGGCCACCCAGCCACTCCTGACACAATCCAATAATAATAGGTGTGATAGAGCATGAACCGAGCAAGGGTTATAGTAGGTTGAAAACGAAATGCAGTAATTGCGATAGATGCTTTTATCTTTCTACTAATCCAGTCGTTCTCAACCTGGGTTCAATGGAATCCTGGGAGTTTGGTGAGTCAGTCTCAGGGGTTCGGTGGAGCCTCTGCCACAGAGGTCAAGACACATCGACTCATCATGTCTATTCACGATAACATCCCCCGCTTGACCATCACTGGCTACAAAAGATCACATGATATTACTTGGCTAATCAGTGATACAAGGAATTTATATATCTTGAATTAAAAAAAATCACACACACACTAAAGTAAGGTTCAGTAAATGCGCATATGAAACTGGTGGGGTTCAGTGAATGCGCATCTGAAACTAACGGTGTTCAGTGAATGCGCATATGAAACTGGGGGGGTTCGGTAGCTCCAAGAAGGATAAGCACCACTGTACTAAACATAGAATTTGATGGTAACTGCATTTACTACCTTTTTTTTGTTCAGATACAAATTTAAGGACTAAGGATTTAAGTACAGTAATTCCTCGAATATCGCAGTTAATGTAGACAAGATATGGCCGCAATAATCGGAAAATCGCTAAGTAGGGTTACCCCTATTATAACTACTTTTTAAAATTCAGTGCTGAGTCCTAGTAGCAAGAGTGGCTTCCACTTCATGAGTTTCAGCATGGATTTTCACATTTTTATGAGCTTATCATATTTATTTGAGTATAACACGAAAAACTTTCTACCAAAAAACTGAAGATACGTTCGGGAGTAAGTTATACACAAATCACGGTGAAATACTTCCCTCTGCCGATGAAAAAGTTCCTTCCGCAGCCGTTATGTATAAAAGGAGACCTATAACTTGTCTTTGTCCGCCAGATGGCGATAATCTGCCTTCTTTTATAAAAGCTAACCCTCTACAAATAGCCTTCGGCAAGTTTATAGGGTAGTAGTGGTAACAATAAAAAATAAAGTTGCTCCAGGGAAACGAGTCAGCCCAGAGAGCGCCATCCTTGCTTAAAAAGAATAGCATCAATTGTTTGGTGAAATTGAGGATGATCCATCACACTTGGAAAAATGTTAACTATTATGATGATGAATTAGACTTAAGGATTTAAAATTGTAAAAAAAAAAGCCAATTGTCAGTCACAAATTATGGGTGCACGTTATACATGAGTGCCTGTTATTCTCGAATAAATATGGTTTAAAAATTCTTTTTAATAATTAACTGCAGAAAAAATCGCGAAGAACTGAATGAAGTGAAATTCCGATGATTGAGGAAAGACTGTACACTTAAACAGTCATCATTTTAGGCATTTTGACTTTATAGATCCAAACTATTTTGTCCATATTGAATCAACTGAAAAGCAAATTGTTGACCCAAGGCTGGTTGCTTGATGCAACTTTATTCAAAGGTGTTCTTCAAAAGGGAACTTTTCTATAAAAATGTATGACCGTGACTGGTTTATCATTAGGCGAGTTGATGGGACTGATGTCAGTGCTTTGTCCCTTTATGTCATTCTGACACCTGCTCACGACTATGTTGCAATTCCCTTTGACGTAATTTATTAATCCACAGTTTCCATACAATTTGAGGGATTTATTGTCATTGCAATTTATCATTGCCAAAACTCACTCTGATAACATCATTTACCTTAAACGTTTGAATTAGTGATGTGCCATAACCTCAGCCTCTTCCATAGTTAATAGGCCTGTTTTTTTACCAAACTATTCAATACATATTTTGCATTAAAACTAAGAAAATACTGATACAATCAATCAATGTAATTCTTACCATACTCACATATTATTGAGCTTTTTTGTAAGTGAGGTATACGCCATTCGGAAAAATCGTCCCAAAATCAGAAAATTCTCTTGCCAGCTAGTCATTCTACCAACAATTCTGCTGTGAGATACTTGATGATTAAATTCACCTGTTGACTTCCACCTGTCCAATTACTTTTGCCCACTTCCTTTGTTTCCATTGCACTTCACAATGGATTTCACTCCCATTTCAGCTTTGCGAATTAATGCAGCACACACGCGTAATCCCGCCACTCTCCATAGCCTTTTGTTTTCACGCATCTCTCTTCTATGACATTTTGTGGCTTTTTGTGCAGAATGTAGTGTATGTACCGTATTTTCACGACTGTAAGGCGCACATAAAAGTCTTAAATATTCTCCAAAATAGACAGGGCGCCTTATAATCCAGTGTGCTTTATATATGGACCAATACTAAAATTGTTATCACGATAAAATAAAATAAATCAGTCGATAGGGTACACCGACTCTACCATTTTCCCTTAGACAAAGTACTGTGCAGTGACTGCTGGGATATGTAGTCGTTATTTTGTCAATACACCCAATGGAATGTGGCCTGTATACATCGACATCAAAACAGCATGAAGAAGCATGGAAAGCACCGTTGGAAAAGTTACGCTCGCTTCTATTTGCGAATGGATTGTGTCCTGCATACATCGACATCAACACGGCGGGACGAAGCATAGAAGGCACCGTTGGAAAAGTTACGCAAGCTACTATTTGCGAATGGATTGTGACTGCCTGGACGAATATCAAACTCAGCATTTTCGATGGACAATTGTTCAATTCGGACACAAAAATAGGCCATGCTTGGCTGCGTCTAAAAGAACGGAGTGTCCTTTGTGTGTGTAAAATACAGAAATAGCACTCGTTATTGACACTGCGGCTAAAAATATGATGCCCCGAATAGTCGTGAAAATACAGTAAATTTATTTTTGGTAGTGGTGGGAGCAATTATTTTATGTTGGCCACCTGGTTGTAATCAAAGGACAAAAAACTGTCTGGATTCTCTTTCAGCAGACACTGATGTCTTCCACAAGCACAAAACAAGCAGGATCTAATTCCTATGACAGCGTAAGACGTCTACTATTTTCTTGTGTTCTAGTCGTCTTGGGATTCGGTCCTTTCCTCTGCAGGATAAATGGTTATATGGGAGTTTGGTTTGTGAGTTAACACATTTGGAATGAAATATGATTATTAATTTCTTCTTCCGCCACCCGGTGGTGCAGTGTTTCTACCGCTTGCCTTTGGTGTGGGCAGTCTGGGTTCAATTCCCACTCGGTGGCTGTGTGAGTGGTTGTCTCTCTCCGTGCCCTACAACTGACTGGTGACAAGTCTATGGTGTACTCTGCCTTTTGCTCGAAGACAGTTGGGTTAGGCTCCAGCAACCTCTGAAACCCTTTGCAAGATGGGCGGTATGGAAGATGAATGAATGAATTAATTTCTTCTTCCAAAACTACTTTACATTAGATTTTCCCCTGTACTTCTCTGGGTTGGGAAATTATACACTGTTTATTTCATGTTATCCATACCTGAGAACACTTGATGATTATGACTTCAGTCTCTTGATAATTCTGTAATGGGTTAGGGCAGTGCTTCTCAATTATTTTCTGTTAGGCCCCCCCTAGCAAGAAGAAAACTATTTGCGCCCCCCCACTTCCCACCGTGACTATAAATAAAATCATTTTATAAAAGTGTTATAGGTACAACATGTGAAATGTTGCACTCTCACAAACATGACAGATGTAACAATGAGAGCGCCACTGCCAGCTACTGTTGTGGATGCGCAATTACACTTTATACTAGTACGGCCAAATAAAATCCTGTTCCCCAGGGTTACACACGCCCCCCCAGGTATCGCACCGCGCCCCCCCAGGGGGGCTGATTATTAAGGCTGATCGAAGGTCTTGCGGTCGATCGTTAAAATATCAGCCTTCATATCTGCATAATGTGTATCTCATGCTCATTATTGCACCCAGAGACTTGGTGAACACTATACCACTACGGACACACTTCCTGGTTGTGCTTACGTTACTTCCTTTCTGAAAGGAAATTATTGTACATTTGTGATTCTGATATAAAACAAAATTCCGCTTCAATTTTTATTTCTTGTTCGAAAGTGACAACTATTGCAGTAATAATATGAACCAACGAAAAAGAAATGGATATTTTGACATTTAAAAGAATTTGGCCACCACAACATCTTAAACTTCTGCTAAGAAATTTTTCATTCCTGTCATTAAAAAGCATCAGGTTCTCATCAAGATAGACTTATTTAATTTTTCAAATTGAATAATTTGATATTTTGCATTTACAAAGACAGAGACATCTTAACTTCCTTATGATATTGACCCTAATAAAGTGCATCTAATTCATAACTATCTGAGAAATACCTAAAGATTTTCCCTTCGAAGTAACACATTTGTACTCCCTATCAAAACAATAAATATGGAGGTGAAAATTGTGAATCAGGGGGCGGCATATAAGCGAGAAATTGTAAAATTTAACGCAATTTGAAGGACGGGCTAATATGCAGGAGCGGTTTATAGGCAAGTAGTCAATTTCTTGGTTCCTTTTTAGATTTTAATTTTGCAGGTAGGATTTGACAAACACCATGTGCGACATGTCTTAACATTGTTAAATCATTGAACAATGATGATATCGATATTTATCAAAAAGTTTTGTTTCCAATTTGAAACTTCAAACTTATGTGAATAACTAAATAAATTACTTTCTCCTTCATTTGAATACGAAATTTACTTACTTCTCCCTGTGGTTGTCGGTGGTTTAATTACAGTTTAAAATTATCAATTTTTTATAGAAAGCTTAATTTTGTTGACAAAAAATATTTCACGAATATTATCGTTATCGATTTATCGCCCTGATCTAGTTTCAGATTAGGGTTATTGTTTTTTTTAGGGTTTTGTTTAGGGGTATTGTTTTATAATAGTGTTTTGATTTCAAACCAGGGTTTGGGCTGTAACAGGACTTCTGCTCTTCTTGTTTTTGTTACATTTCTTTTGAACATGGGTGTCTTTAAAAAAATACTGAGTCCAAGAATGTCTACAAAGACACAATGCATGACATCTGTCTTCATCTTTTCAACAGAAAGGATACTACTGTCAATTTGAATTACTCTTATTAAAAATATTCTTAGATGCTCCTAGATCCTTTTTCAGGGGGAAATACTATGCATTTGAAGCATGTGCGTATCATTTAAGGTAGAAGACCAATGATGATAAGTGCTACATACTCTCTCTGTCTTGTGCTTGCGTCCTCAGATCGAGAAGATCATGATGCTGATTGGTGCTGGCATTGACTTTTCCAGAGCTCAGCAATACGCTACACCAGGTATAAATTACAACCAGTAATGCTACAAAAATATTCCACCTGTTGGAAGATGCACTGTATTTAATTGGAAAATGTACTGTATTTATTTGGGCCAGCTAAATAACTAATACATTTTTGTTCTACTACACAATACAGTAATCCCTCGAATATCGTGGCTTCACGACATGGCAGGTTTTTTTGGGGGGAATTTTTTTTTAATATATATATATATATATATTCTTTGTAAGTTCATAAAAATGTGAAAATCCGCGCTGAAACTTGCAAGTGGAAGCTACTGCCCTGTCTACCGATCTCCACTAGGACTAAGCACTGAAGTACATATTTTAAATTTTTTTTTTTTCAAATAGGGTGACCCTACTTTGCAGTTTTTCATTTATCGCGGCCATGTCTGGTTTACATTTACTGTGATGATCAAGGGAATACTGAAGTTCAGGGGTGGCCAAGTCCAGTCCTCAAGAGCCCCTATCCAGTCTGATTCCCTCCACCAACACACCTGGATCAAATAATCAGCACTGGTATGAAGAGTCTAGAGTTGATCGTTTGATTCAGGTGTAATAGAGGAGGAAGATATGTAAATCAGAGCGGATAGGGGTTCTCGAGGACCGGAGTTGGCCACCTAGGAAATATGCCCATAGTGCTATATGTAGTGTTCATCCAGTCACTGGGTGCAATAATAGCATACATATTATGCAGTTATCAAAGTTCAGCCTTATAACTTTTTGTGGTGTGCTGACATGGTAAACACTGGTCAGAGCACGTGCCTACGGCAAGATGGCGGGGCCTCAAGCGAGCAATACCAGACACAAGTAAGGGTACTCACCTCTGGTCAGTCTGAGCACGTTTAACTACAGTAAGATGGCTGTGCTGTACACTGAGCTTGGTTTAGTATTCAAAAAGTCATGAGTTTGTATGCCAAATGATTGGCATACTGTAACTATGTAAGGAAAATACTGTAAGTCTAAGCCTTCCCGACCTCATCCAGGTGATCCACACTGCTCTATGGGACTCCTTTTATCGACTGAGCAGTGTACAACTTTTGTTGGTTAACTTGTCGTCCTCTGCTCCCCAACGTTTCCAAATGATGAACCTAAAACCAGACACAAGAAGAAAATGCTTTTCATGTTCCCGACTTTGTACCATAACAAAGACTAAATTAAATGGTGCTTAGCCAAATCTAATCAATTCCACAATAATCTATTTCTCTGAAGGAAGGTATATGGTAAGTGTTTAATAATTGTGGTACGGTTCTCTCATGCCGTCCGGTTGACGGTTTGCATTGCACTTCTAACCGAGTATGATTTGATTACGTCACCTCTCACCCTCATTGTGCCACTGTTACTGGATTAATGGTTTCTCCCTCCTGAAGCATGTTCCAATGTCAACAGGGGCCTCTGTTCGACTACTAGAGCAGCCTGTCGGAGACTGGCTGGAGCTGGTGGGGTTGCCTCAGTATGAAAGCAAGCTGCTTCTCAACGGTTTTGATGACCTTCACTACATGGTGAGTGCCTGACCTTTTATATCCATCTGGCTCAATATTAGCGAGGTATCTTAGCGTTACAATGTTCTTTGAGAGCGGTGGGACACCTCATCTACCGTGATAGTCCGGTCAGAGAGTGTGACGAAGGCACACAGAGGATTCTTCTGCTTCTTTTACATCACATCCAAGTAATTGACAATGTAGAATATTCTTCTTTGACACATTCCAGTCAACTTTGATGAAAAACTGCTGGAAATGTTCGCGGTGCTCTCTACTAAAAACTACAACTCAAACTACAACTATAGGACCCCAAGCTGTCTGCCCCAGTGCCTGAATCAAAAGGAGGATATAAACTGCCTTTTAATGAAAACAACGGAAAACATGGGAAATTTATAACAATCAAAGTTGAATTTTGTTTTATTTCAAAATCAAGGCTACTTGTGTCCGTCCAGTCCAGGGGTGGCCAACCCGCGGCTCGCGAGCCGCATGCGGCTCTTTGCCCGGTTTCATGCGGCTCTTACGTCCATATCAAAGTTTGTATTTGTGTTTTATTTTTTTTTGCGTGTGCGCTTCGCTTGAGTTCAATACGGTATTTTCGTCCAATGCGCATGTGCTTGGGATGAAAATACCTCAAAGTTTCCCAGTAGGAGCAAGGTCATTTGAGTAAACGTTTTTAACAGAGTGGGAGAGCTCCCGTGAACCAGAAGCGACAATGAACGGCGTCGCGCACACAAAAAGTATCCCAAAGATCGAGCGTCGGCTGAAAAAGCCACACCCCCTGCGAGGCAGACCAAGGCGAGAGTGCTCAGCCGGGAGCAGCCAATAGGAGAGCGAGGTGTACACCCACGTGGTGGGCGCGCTAGTTCGCCCACCACGTGGGTGTACACCTCGCTCTCCTATTGGCTGCTCCCGGCTGAGCACTCTCGCCTTGGTCTGCCTCGCATGAACATTGTGTGTGCACTGTCTCACACAGACAAACTCTCAGTTCAACCAAGTCCACAAACAAAAATATAATAATTTACAATAGCGTTTTTCTTTTTCTATGCATGTTACTTAGTGGGACTTCTGTCATAAAATCAGCGCCTATTTTTGCGCAACATTCGCTCCTTGTGAGCTGTCATTTATTATGAATGGCTTTTAACTCGCGAAAAGCCATTCATAATAAATGACAGCTCACAAGGAGCGAATGTTGCGCAAAAATAGGCGCTGATTTTATGACAGAAGTCCCACTAAGTAACATGCATAGAAAAAGAAAAACGCTATTGTAAATTATTATATTTTTGTTTGTGGACTTGGTTGAACTGAGAGTTTGTCTGTGTGAGACAGTGCACACACAATGTTCATTGTTGATAATGACTGGCCTGTGCTGTTAGTACTGTAGGAGTCAATTTATGTCATTACTATGCTGGTGTGTGACATTTACAATAAATCTGTGTGATGTGGCTCTTTGCGGTAACACAGTAAAAAATGTGGCTCTTTGCGGTAACACGGTAAAAAATGTGGCTCTTGGTCTCTGACTGGTTGGCCACCCCTGGTCCAGTCAAATCACATTTAACTAGGTTTGTACGTCAGCACCCTAGGTAAGATGGCTGTCCTGGATGTAGGTTAGGTGGATGGGCCCCGAGCCAGCAGTGACGGGAACGTCGTTTTTTTTTTTTTTTTACGTTTTTTGGAAGATTTGTAAGTTTTTTCTTGAATTTCATTCATATACGTCAAAATAATTTTGTTCAGCATTTTATCAGTTTTTCTTTTCCGTATTATGGAATAAATGAAAGTATCGGCCGAATTCGCTTCCGTCGTGCCGATGCAACAATAGTAATATTTTTACAAGAAAAGAAATGGCGGTCGCCATTTTTCTTTTGGGCCGAAAACCTCTCGCTGTCAGAAGCTCCTTCTTCTGCTCAATTGGCGCCTCCTCAAGATTCTATCGATGATCCAATGCCTCTCGAATCTGAAGAAGTAATAATATCAAAATTATCAATAAGTTGCGTATTATTGGCGTGTGTGTGCAAGTTTTTCAAATTATGTGTTACAGGTAATCACTCGCTCTCAAAATTATAATCATGAGAGAGAGAGTGAGAGTTTGTCATTGCATTGGCAATGTCAGAGCATTAATATCAAAATTATCAATAAGTTGCATATTATTGGCCTGCGTGTACATGTTTTTCAATTTATGTGTTCCAGGTAATCTCGCTCTCAAAATTATAATCATGAGAGAGTTTTTCATTGCATACACAAGGTCAGTGCATTAATATCTAAATTTCTGATATAAAAATTATCAACAAGGTAGACAAGTAGACGTCCGATGAACCTTCATTCTCTCAATTTGTAAGTGAGATAATTTGCAATACAGCAAGGTGTTGAAATACTTTATATCAAGGGTTTCAGACTCGGGTTGGTTCGCGGGCCGCTTTAACATTTACTCGATTTCATGTGGGCCAGACCATTTTAGATATAATATTTAGATATTTTTTATAAATGGATTAAATGAACTGGATTAAATGGCCTGAATCTTCATATTTTTTGATTTGCCAAAATGATTTTATGTATCCATTCTGCCGTGATGGATACATTGCATCAGCACCCAAGCGGATCAATTACCTCTCACTGTCTCTCACTTACCTTCAGTCAACCAGTAGGAGGCAGATCAGCAGCCAACGTCTTTTCCTGTTACCTCACCCCAAAGTTATTACACAGAAGGGATTGTGTGTTGTGTTACCGCAAGTTTAGAGTCCTGGTGGATGGTATTATAGTGTTGAAGGCTGAGCTGTACTCAATGAAAAGCATCCTCACGTAATTCCCATGCTGCTGCAGGTGGCTCAGTCCTCTGTGTAAATCAATGGTGATAGCATTTTCAGTGGACCTGTTTGCTAAATAAGCGAACTGGTGAGGGTGAACTGAGGGAGGGATTTTATTCCTGATATGGCGGGCGACTAACTTAAGCGTGAGTGCAACAGGCTTTCAATGGTTGGCTTTTTGGGGACAGGAATAATGTTGGCAGATTTCAGGCAGGATGGAATGATGGATTGTTGCAATTTTTTGTGAAAACTCCAGCCAGCTGGTCAGCAGAGGCTTTGAGCAACTTCCCAGGTACTATGTCAGGGCCAGCAGCCTTCCTGGTGTTCACAGACCGCATTACCAGTCTCACTTCATGTTCCTGAAACCTCAGTGTACTGCTGCAGGGTGATGGCGCAGGTCTAATTTGTCAGTCTCAAAGCGGGCAAAGAAACGGTTCAGTTCCTCAGCTAGTGAGGCATCTGCATTACCAGACATATTATTGTCATTGCAATTGGCAATATGTTGTATTCCCTGCCATATCTTCTTTGGGCTATTAACCTGTGAAGTGCTCCTCATTTTTTTTGTATATGCTGCCATGGCCTTTTTAGTGCCTCTCTTTAGCTCTGCTCTGACAGCACTGTATTGTACCCTGACCTGAAGGCGGTGTTTCGGCATTTGATGAGAGTGCCTGTGTCTCCTTGGTCATCCAGGGTTTTTGGTTAGGAAAAACTCATCCGTTTATTAACAGTGACGTTGTCCGTGCAATTTTGAATGTAGGAAAGTACAGTGTCCGTGTAGTCCTGGAATTGGTGGTGTTTGAAAAGTTCCGAGTTCAAGATGAGATGAACTATTTTCACTGTGAGTACAGTACTAATAGCAGTGTTTCTTAACCTTGTTGGAGGTACCGAACCCCACCAGTTTCATATGCGCATTTACCGATCCCTACTTTAGTGTGAAATGATTTATTTTTTCAAATTCAAGATATATAAATTTCTTGCAACACTGATTGGCCAAGCAATATCACGTGATCTTTTGCACCCAGTGATGATCAAGCAGGGCATGTTATCGTGAATAGACATGATGAGTCGATGTGTCTTGACCTCTGTGGCAGAGGCTCCACCGAACTCCTAAGACCGATTCATGTAACCCCCAAGGTTCGATCGAACCACTGACTTAACTTAAAGTATTTACATTTTTCATTTATAGATTATTTCATCTCATTTTCTGACCCACTTTATCCTCATTAAGGTCATAGGGGGTGCTGGAGCCTATCCCAGCTGTCTCCGGGCCAGAGGCGGGGGACACCCTGAATCGGTGGCGAGCCGATCGCAGGCCGCAAGGAGACGGACAACCATGCACATGCACACCGATACCTATTGGCAATTTAGAGTGTCCAATCAGTCTACCATGCATGTTTTTGAATGTGGGAGGAAACTGGAGTATTCGGAGGAAACCCACGCAGGACCACGAAGAACGTGCAAACTCCACACAGTTGGACGTGGCCTGGATTGGAACCCGGGACCCCATAGCTGTGAGGCCTAGACGCTAACCACTTGCCCCACTGGGCCACCCTTTTAAATTATATTTAGATATTAATTAATTCACTTCTTAATAATTGTACTTGTGTTTAGGCGCGAAAACATTTAGTATGGTATGTGCTAATAGGGGTGATCCTACCTCATGGTTTTTCAATTAGCACGGTCAGGTTTGTCTGGTCTATATTATCCTCGATATTTGAGGGATTGTTGATTACAGCGGCTGCGGTAGCTCCGTCCACTCTCGATCGTTTTGTGTTTTTGCTGATTTTATGTCTTAGTGATTTGATGTTTCCATTTACTTTGATTTGCTTTGTACTTTGTGCTCTTGCTTTGCTGTTCCGTCTAATCACCCTCTTGCTCCTGCCACAATGTAATTCCCCAAATACGGGATGAATAAAGTTATCCAATCCAATAACTTGCATTTACTATAAGGAATGATATAATGTAAAAGTGTAATATTCCTTTAAAAAAATCCATCTAATATCAACAGCGAGTGACCCCAAAAAGCCCCCCTCAATCACTAGGAAGTGATTCCCCAAAATGTTCATAAAAATGTTAAAAATAATGCTGAAACTCCCAAGCAGGAGACAGGATTAAAATTTGACGGCAGTCGCTTTTTCTTCAACGCTCAATTGGGTGGCTCTCAGGGTTGAAGAAGAAGCGATATTTCACCATATAAGCAGAATGACACGCCAAATGACATAAAAGGCAAAGACGGACGACATCATCTATTTTGTTGCGAGCTAATTTCCCATTGCGCACATCACCCCTGGAAGACTATGCGGGGCCTATCCCATCTTTGTTTGGATTTTGAGTCGCTGTTGAAAATGCCACCTGAGTGTCCTGGGCCATTTAAGACATCCAATGAGCCCAAGACAAAAACAAGACATGATGACTGACCACAAAACTGATGCTGATACATATGCTAGGCGTAGCACGCCATTGCAGCATAGATTAATTTACCGTGCATTATACCAAGGAATAAGAAGTGAACATTCAGAACACCGTATTTTCACACCTATAAAACGCACCGTGTGATAGGGTGCAGTATCATTTGCGGGTATATATATATATATATATATATATATATATATTTTTTTTTTTTGGCAATACATTAGACGCCTCGTCCGATAAGGCGCTAGCAGGACACAATGCTAGCGTATGTTATGCTAGCCGGCAGCATATCTATTATGCTTTCCGCTAGTGTACATTATGTTATTTGCTAGTGTATGTTATGCTATCTGCTAGCGTATGTCATGCTATTTGCTAGCAAATTTTATACTATTTGCTTGCGTATGTTATACTATTTGCTAGCGTATGTTATGCTATTTGTTAGCTTATGTTATGCTATTTGCTAGCGTATGTTATGCTATTTGCTAGCGTATGTTAGGCTTGGCATTAGTGTGTTTTTTTAAACACAGCACGAGCAAAACTAATATTGATAATGATTTATCGAGGTCAAAAGTACACTGATATAAAGAGTTCGGCGTTAAACATGCAAGGCTCCACTGTCAGTCAGAGTTGTGTATTCCGGGAACTTGATTCCTGCTTTGATGAATTCTCGAAATGCTGGCCGACACTTGAGCCTAGTCATCCACAATCCATTGTAACTCGTGACATGCATCACTCCCAGTTCTTTTATTCTCCTAGCTGTTATATCGTCATCGACAATTCATTCAAAATTGTCACGTAACTCGTGCAAACTACAATGTTGGCCATCTGTTTGCAATCCGTTAGCAAAGCTGTTAAATTGTGTTCGATCCATGGCTTCATTCCATTTTCCAAGCGTTCACACCCGCATTGTGTTCTCATTCATGCCAGGCATTTGCTATGTTTTGCTTTGATATGCTGTTTCTTTAAGTATTGAGTGTTTTTTAGGGTTAAAAGCACTGGAAGCACATGTAAGTCAAATGCCTTGCCACTTCCCTGGGGTGTTTTGAATGGATTTACCGTAATGTTTGGAATGTGTGGGGGAGGCTATTTTAAGGGTGAACGCCCGCTGAGTTGATCACAATAAGTAGCGTGCCGACAAGAAATACAACCAGTCACTCAAGCGGTCAGGGCCATACAAAATTGGGTGCATCGAGCCTTTTAGAGAACATTTTAGACTTTTAAGTGCGCCCTATAGGTCTGAAAATACGGTATATTCTTTTCCAAGGATACCAAACGAGTGGTAACCACTAGAAATAAAAAATGAACCAGCATTATGAGGGATTTATACCATAGTTACAGCCGTGAAGCTGGCATGACTAGAGAACGTCATCACGCTGTTTGAGAGCCACTAAGAACCCTCAGCCCCCAACTGTTGAGGACCATGTCAAAATGATCCCATCAGGGTCAGACGAAGTAGAGGCAGCAGATAACGACGAGCCTGAGAATCAAGAAGATCGTCTTCTTTTTAGAGATTTGCAGGGAACCTTCAATACGTTTGCAACAACGGGTTTAGGAGATTGATGACAAAATGGTCAGAGCCATTGAATTTTGCAATCGTCCTGACATTCTTATGTCCTTGTACAACAGCATAAATTTATAAGAAAAGAATCGGCAGTCGCCATCTTTCTTGTGTGCCAAAACGCAGAAAAAAGCGCCTTCCGTTGCCCCTACGACACCCTCTAAAGATTCTATCAATGATCGAATCTGACAAAGAGGACTTGGATTTGAGCTCCCAATAACCAGTTTTTTTCCATTATTATTTTAATGAAGCAAAGATGAACTATTTTCATTGTGAGTACAGTATTTACATTTTTGCTTCTAGATTATATTTAGACATTAGCCGCCTCGTGGTGTAGAGGTTCCATGTGGACAGGCGCAGGCTCAATCCCCGCAGGTGGCGGTATGAATGAGTGTGTATGGTCTTTTGTCTCTCAGTGTTCCCAACGTCTCCAGCAACCCCTGCAACCCTTTCAAGGATGTGCGGTATGCAAGATGAATGAATGAAGGAATTTAGATATTTATGCGTTACATTCTTGACTTGCATATAACTGTATTATTTGATAATTACACTTCTTAATAATTGTATTTGTGTATCTGTATATTTTTATAGGCGTGAAAACATGTAGGTAGTATGGTACTAATAATAGGGGTGATCCTACTTTGCGGTTTTTCGATTATTGCGGCCATGTCTGGTCTACATTCTATGGGACATTCAAGGTAATCCTGTATTTGCGGAGGGTGACATCGTGATGATACACATACAGAAAAGAACCATTTGCATTGTTAGGTTCATTAATAATTACCTTCGTCCGTAATTATCAATAACTGCAGGCAGACATCTTATTCAATTATTGACATTTAATTAAATAGAAATGGATAACAACAGGTAAAAGCCTCCGAAGGGGAGAGTCAGCAAGTGTCACCTACTACTTCCGAACGTCTCCCCGAATAGACGTTCTCGTACGACTCTTATTGTCATGAATCAAAACAATTTACAGAGTTGTTGATCATTCCATCACGGAAGAGTAAAAACAACATCTGGGACTACAATAACAATCAAAGTATTTTACCAATAACAAAAACAGGAGACTAGACCTAACAACATTTAGATTAGAGTAATTATACAACTTCCTTGACCTACGGATCATATAATATAATCATAATCATATAATGGTTACCTACAGAAAAACCCGAAGTGCACGGTTACATAACGATAACAACATTCTTGTTATTGGCCGAATAGCCCTGGCCTCGTCACCAAGGGCCCACCAAATCTCAAGGACCCAGATTGGGTGGATTGTTTGTATAACCATCCTGGAACAGGCCGTCCAGGTTAAAGATGACTTGGCAATACTCGTGACCTCGCAACACTTTGAAAATAGAAAGAGAATGATTTAACAAAGAAATGAATTAATACAAATATATTTATAATAGTAATACAGAATAAACCCAACAGCATACATTTGTAAATGAAACCCAGGCATTGTCTAAATATGTTATTTATGCCATTTATACAAATATTTAATTTGATTTTCTTGCCAACATGGTTCAATTCATCACGTTCTGATATGTCTGGCATTTTGTGCTGTTGATGCTTCAACAATTTGCACAGCATTAATGCATAAGAGGCATTTCATCTACATCTTTTTTGTGTGTCTTTACAGGGTAGCAATGTAATGGAGGACCGTGACATGGAAGAGATTGGGATCGCAAACCCCAGCCACAGAAAAAAGATCTTGCATGCAGCACATACACTCCCCAAGGTAGAAAGCAAACATGCTAATGCCCAAAGTATTATTTTTGATTAATGTGGAATTATTTGCTTGTCAAAGGTGAAAGCACTAGGCAGTGATGGCAGCAATTCCCTCTCCTCCTGGTTGGAGAGCCTTGGACTGAATGAGTACCTCCATAACTTCCTGTCCAGTGGTTACTGCTCTCTGGACTGTGTCAAAAACCTCTGGGAGCTGGAGATTGTCAATGTGGGTATTAGTGAAGGACTTTAACTGCAAGTTCAGTAATACCTTGAGATATGAACGTAATGTGTTCCGAACCGAACTCATGTGTCAATTTACTCGTATCTCAAATCAATTTTCAGATAGAAATTAACTAAATCAATCAATTCCCACCCTCTGAAAAAAACACCAAAAACAGGATAGTACAATGAAAAACATTTCATTCGTTCCAATTCATCATTTACTCACAAAGTAACAAATGCCGTATTTTTTCGCATTTAAGCCACCTAGTGATTTACAATTTTCACCTACATATTCATGGTTTTAATAGGGAGTACAAATGTGTTACTTTGAAGGGCAAATCTTAAGAAAAATCATCGCAGATGGAATTTCTGAGATACTGTACAAATCCAAAGCACGCCATTAGGATCAATATCATAAGGAAGGGTTAATATGCCTGTCTTTGTAAATGCAAAATATCAAAATATGACCAATTTGAAAAAATAAATAAGTATCTTGATGAGAACCTGATGCTTTTTAATGACAGAAATTATAATTTTAAGTTTAAAATGTTGTGGCGGACACTTTTTTGGTGGTTCATATTACTGCAATATTTGTCACTTTGGGGCAAAAAATAAAAAGGAAAAACTCAAAGCGGAATTTAGTTTTATTTCATAATCCCAAATGTACAATCATTTCCTTTATATGCTCCAAAAGGGTGTTGTTGCCTGCACGTACACAAATTCAAAAAGGAAGTAACTTAAGCACAACCAGGAAGTGTGTCCGTAGCGGCATAGTGTTCACCAAGTCTCTGGGTGCAATAATAGCATGGGATACACATTACACAGGTATCAAGGCTGATCATTTAACGATTGACCACAAGACTTTTGATCAGCCTTAATATCTATTGGGATTGCTGACATGGTAAACGCTACGAACACATATATCAAGGCTACCCACGTCTGGCCAGTAAGATCATGTTTAACTAGGGTAAGATGACAACGCCCTGAGCCCATTTTCTTGAATTTCATTCACAAATGTCAAAATAAATTTTGTTTAGCATTTTTTCTGTTTATCTTTTCACTATTTTGAAATAAATGACCGTACCAGCTGGATTGTCTTGCAATATGACGTTTCGTCTTTGTAAACTTTTGTGCATGTCACCTTTTTATGAGCATATAAGCCGTACCATCGATTCAGTCATAATTCTGTTGCGCGACAAATATAGCTTGTATGCGAGTAAATACGGTACCTATCTAGACATTATGATATTAAATACTAAAATGTGACATTATTCAGTGCAGACAGACAGTAGTGCGGGGAGCGTCACCGGACGTTTGGTCGCTGGTCTTTTGGTCGCCGGTCTTTTGGTCGCCGGTCTTTTGATCCCCTTCCTGCCAGTCAAATGTACTTAGATATTAAACTCTCTCTCAGGTATTAAACTCTCTCTCTTAGATATTAAACTCTCTCTCTCTTAGATATTAAAGTCTCTCTCTTAGATATTAAACTCTCTCTCTTTTAGATATTAAACTCTCTCTCTTAGATATTAAACTCTCTCTCATGAATATAATTTTGAGAGCAGGCTTCAACGGTAAACTCTCTGTCACCATTTGACTGGCGACCAAAAGACCGGCGACCAAATGTCCGAGCACCGCGGGGAGGAGGCTAAGAGAAAAAGGACAGGCGAGGGAATTGACGACAACACACTCGTAACATAACATAAACTTTAAAATTAATTTAAATGAACTTGGATTACTATAAAGACACACACTTAAAAATAAGTTTTGATCTTACCCTAAATGTTAATGTATTCCACTTCCTGGCTTCTCCATGCCTTAAAACCGAGTGTTCATTTTATAAAATTATCGAACCAGCCACTACCCGCCTTGAAGGGTTTCGCTGGTGTCTTTTTCAGATGCTTGCCTTGCTTTCAAGTCCATGTAGATTCTGCTGGCTTTTTCACAGATTATCGAATCGGTCATGCTATCTCCTGTAAAAAATGCAACCTGTACGGCCCGATGCTCATAGATATCTTTACGTGAGGGAGATGCAGAGAGAAATACAGAGCGATGCTGTTCTCATAAGCAGCCCCTCGCATACTCGGCCACCCGGACGTCCGCATCGGGAACCATCGGGTATGCTCGTATTTCAAATTTGTCTTGTATCTCAAGGCAAAAATTTGCTCAGAATTTTCCTCGTATCAGATTTCTCATATGTTGGGACACTCGTATGTTAAGTTATTAATGTAGTGCCAATATGAGTTTTGGGAAATTGTCCTCTTCAATTCTGGTATTTAACTTGTTTGCTTTCTCGAATTCAGGTCCTGAAAATCACCCTGCTGGGCCACAGGAAGCGGATTATTGCATCATTAGTAGAGAGATTTTATGAAGAGCCTCCCATCAAGCCACCTCGGTTGTCTCAAATTAAGGTAAATGCGCTGGCCTGTGGAATGTTCTACCATGCTTGGCTTGTTTGTTCGACAAGATGAAACTGTATTATCTCCGTGGTTCTCAAACTGGTAACTTTTAAAAATAGAACAACTGCAATAATGTATTTCAACTCTGGCTGAATTCCTATTTCATGTTTCTGTGCCACTAATGGTGCTAGACGTCCAGTCCACTTTGACTGGGAGGGATTGCAGCGATCATTCCATGCTCGCCTCCCCCCTGACAAAATGGGTTCCATGCTCGCCTCCCCCCTTACAAAATGGGTTTTGTTCCTGACGATACCACTTCGGCCAATTGTTCTATCTGGTTATCTACAGTGCCAAGACCTCCCCCCAACCCACTCATCATTGTCACTCTGTCAGTTTGTGTCCCCCACAACCCAAAGCATGGATCCTCTGCTTCCAGCTGTGGAACCAGTGAAAAAAAAAGTCCCAGATAACAACTATGACTTTACTCAAAGACATCGAGAAGAACGGCGAAAATCACGCGTGCGTTTATCATCACATTCCCACTCCCCACTCCGCTCCTAGCAGCCGTGAGAGGCATTGGCTATAAGTCTTACTGTATTTCTCCAGGAGTGTAATGAGGAACGACCTTGGGAATCACGACTGATTCTCCGGCCACCTAGTTTGGCAGCTTCATATGCCCCAGTCCAAAACTGGCAACACCAGCCAGAGAAGCTCATCTTTGAGTCCTGTTCTTATGAGGCCAGCGTAAGTTATTGTCACACTGAACAAAGTAGCTTTTTTGGGGGGTGAATGCATCCAACCACATTCATTTATTGATTTATTTATACAGTATCTGGGTTCTATGCTGATTAAAGAGCTACGGGGCACGGAGTCTACCCAGGATGCCTGTGCCAAAATGAGAGTCAGTAGCCTTTATGAAAAAAAAAACATCATGTTCTATGGCTCAGCTTCATTTGTTGATTTATTTTCTATTTTTTTCAGAGGTCAACAGAACAAATGAAAAAAGTCCCGACCATTGTCCTCTCTATCACATATAAGGGTGTGAAGTTCATTGATGCTGCCAACAAGGTCAGTTATGTTAATTAGTGTAGTTAGTCTGCATTGTTTGTTTGCGTGCTTAAAACTAAGGATCATTGGCGTGCTCTTGGTGGATGTGGCCTTCATTGGCTCGTTGATTAATATACACAACATAAATATTCAAAGAGCTTAATAAAATACAACTCTGAACTCACTAAAGTAAAATTAGGAGTTGTGAAGTGTCTATGCACAGATATGTGGATATAAATTCCCACAAAGTAAAGCTGAACCTTTACAGTTAAAGGAACATATCATTTTTAACAAATTATTTCTGGTATTTATAATGTTTATTAGACTAAATTCCCAACTTCATACCTGTCAACCTCTGCCGATAACTGCCCTTATAAATGATTATGACTCCCCGTACAAACCCCCATCTAGCATATATAGCGTGCGCATGTCATCCTTTATCGATATTGCCGTACGCACCGCTAAAAAAATACATAAGATTGAGGATAATTTTTGCTGGTATATAGTGACAATAGTAACGATCAATGACAGTAGCGTCGTTGGCTACCAGCCTACGAGACTATCTGGATTTTGGCCAAAACGGTCTTTTGAGATCGGTTTTCATATATATTGGCGATTTTTTTTACACAAAAATTTTCCCCGTACAAAAGTCGGTGTACGGCGTACATGATGTAAAATGGTAAAAAAAGTATAAAATACGTGTAAAACGTGCAAGTTGACAGGTATGCAACTTTTTACCCCAACCACAAAATACAGTTTTTTTCTTTAATTATAAATTAAATGTGCACAAGTTTGTTACTATGTCCTTTATGCCAGCGGTCCCAACCACCGGTCCACGAGCTACCTCCCTCGTTCCTGTCCGTCAGAGTAAAAAATATTAACGTTTTCAATCTCGTCCTCCTACTTGAAATGAGAAAAGTTGTTATAGTTATGATAATGAATAATTGATATCATTCTTGGGACTTTTTTTGCCGTACTGGGTGTCGTTCGTGCACCGACCCTACCCCCACACAATTTTGTCATAAGTTGTCGCCCTTCCCATTAGCCCGTACGCAAAAAAAATGATGGAGCTTTACCGGTCGTGGGGAGAAGAAGGTTGGGGACCGCTGCTTTACGCCTTTACCTCGCTCTCACAGCTATTGTGTGACAATGTTTTCTACCTCCAAAATGCAATACAAATAGAAACGCTGAAGTTATTTTGGGATGACCTGTTTCTGGTTTTCTTGCAGAATATTATTGCAGAGCATGAGATTCGTAACATTTCTTGCGCAGCTCAGGACCCCGAAGACTTGTGCACATTTGCCTACATCACCAAAGACTTGCAGACAAGCCACCACTACTGTCATGTGTTTAGCACTATAGACGTGGTAATGGAAATCATTCTTCTTGTGCACATAAATCCTCCACTCAGACAGTTCCTCCACAAAAATGGAGGGTTATTGTATATCATGTTGTTAAGCCAAAACAAGGCTTCAATCAATTTTTGTGACCAACCATTTATAGGGCACTCATTTAACTCATTCAATATTATTGAAAGCGATAAATCCATTTGAGGCAGGATAACTAGTGTTGAATGATTATTTTTCAAATCATCCCTGCCATACTATGAAACCCCCGTTAATTAAAAAAAACGTTTAAATGTTATTGCAAAGGAAAAATCAGTTGATATTTTATAAAAACCAAAAGAAGTATAAAGTGACCCAGAACAAAATCAAAAACAATTAATAAGAAAAATAAAACTATTTCACCTGTAATTGAGCTGAAATCATAAGGAAGTGACTCATAAATGTCTATTTTTGAGTTTATTAACCTTAACTTTAACGTAATGTTAATAGGTGGCAAAAATACACTTACTTATAGGGTGTTAAATTTTCTTGATAGAAAGTAACCTGCAATCTTTGTGGTCATGCTCTCTTAGAACCTCACCTATGAGATCATACTGACTCTAGGTCAAGCATTTGAGGTGGCGTATCAGCTGGCTCTGCAAGCCCAGATGACAAAAAAACACCAGAACCCAGGTCCTACTTTAGATCTTATCGAGTCAAAGTCAACCCAACCCGTGCCCAAACCACGGGGCAGTGTCCGGAAGTCAGGGGTGAGTAGCACAAACATGATATACAGGAAATATTTTCATAGCAAAACATAAACTTCCAAGTAACTGCTCTGAAAGCTTAAACAATCATGACAATTTGACCGTGTAATTTTTTGTCTGCATTTGGCATCTCACCATTAGTGAGTGTTTGCTTAAAATGGATGGAACAAGTACACTACACGGGAAAATCTTTCAACTATGACTTAGTTTGTGAGCTAAAGTCTCGAGTTCATTATTGCTTGTGTTAGATTCTTGTGTCACAGCTGCAATTTTTTATGTCTACATTTCCTTTCCTGTTGGCTTGGAATCTCACCACTACTATGTCTCCAATGAAATGAAAGGAATATTAGGTCCTCCGTTGCTTTAATCTTCATCTTTCAAACAAATTTTTCAGTTGGACGCAGTCATTTTTATTTTCATAATTTCTGTGGATATGTGGAGTTAAACTTTAATGACCTTGCATTGCTACCGTATTTTCACGACTATATGGCATTTAAAGCCGCAGTGTCAGTAACAAGTGCTATTTCTGTATTTGACACACAAAGGATGCCCCGTTTTTAAAGACGCAGCCAGGCAAGGCAAAACATACTCCAGCATAAACATACGGACACACGCTAAAAACACGTTTATAAAAAGGCAACGGAACCAAACCTGAGTTCGGTTGTACATTATTTGGCTATCTTACAATGTATTCACGTCATCATCACCCACAAATCCATCAAAGTGTTTTTCTCTGTCCGAATTGAACAATTGTCCAAATTAGTCATCAAAAACGCTGAGTTTTATACGTTTGTCCAGGCGGCCACAATCCATTCGCAAATAGTGGCTAGCTAGTAGCTAGCATAACTAGCCTCGCGCTGCCTGCCACCCTTCGTAAAGGTGTGTTGATGTCCATGTCCAGGCCACAAATCATTCGCAAATAGTAGCTAGCGAGTAGCTAGCGTAACTAGCGAGTAGCTAGCGTAACTAGCGAGTAGCTAGTGTAACTAGCCCGGCGCCACCTGCCACCCTTCATAAAGCTGTGTTGATGTCGATGTCCAGGCCACAAATCATTCGCAAATAGTAGCTAGCTTGTAGCTAGCGTAACTAGCCCGGCGCTGCCTGCCACCCTTCGTAAAGCTGTGTTGATGTCCACACCAACATCCAGCAGCAGGAGTTCTTTTGTAAATCCAGCCGGAATGACGGCGAGCAATTACTGATTCATTAAGGTTATTATGAGACACATCAGCTCTACAGCAATAACATAATGAAGATAATATGTATAAATTAGCATTTGTGATTAAGTATGGTGTCAAAATTACTGATAGCGAAACAGCCAGCAATAGAAATACATTTGTTCAATTCTTGACCTGCATCAACTTTTTGGACAGTGAAATTTGCACACAAACCTGGGCTTGAGAGCACTGTTAAAGACTCTTTAAAATCTCAAGGTCACAAATACAAGGTGCTTCTGCTATTGGAGAACATTGTTCTGCACTGCAGGGTCACAATTAACGTCAAATAGTAGAACTAAATGCGATTAAATTAGTAAATGCATATTGTTTCTCTCGTGTATTTCTAGGGCATCCTTTTGGAACAGCAGGGAGATTCCCAGTCACAGAGAGGCACTACGTGGCTCGTGGACACAAATGAAGCCAAGTGTACAGTCAGCACTAAGTATGAGACCACCATATTTTGACCATGTTTTTTGACTTGCTCCTAGCCTCATCTCTTTTGCTTCACTCCCGCTCTCCGTTCACCGATTGCTACAATTATATCCAACCACATAAAAACATCCCTTGAAAGCTTGATATTTCCCATCACCTTCACCAATTTCCTCCTATGTCTTTGAACTTAACGTATCTTCTTCCCAAATCACTCATTGTCAATTTTTGACCATGAAACCTTTCATTCTCGTTGCTCTTGCAGCTCTGCTAGGCGAAAGCCACTCTGATGCTTTTTCACTCCAGATCCCGAGCACTTTCACCCAAGTGAGAGGATGCACATGGATGCTGCTATCATTTTTGACTTGATACATTCTTGGGACTTTCTTCCTAATGACAGCAGTTGCTAAAGGTCCAACGAAGGCAAATGTCCAAAAAACACTGTGATATGGTCCGGTAGCTTACAAAGTTAGCATTGAAGCACTTTCACAAACTTCCAAAGTCTGTTAAAGTTGAGTCTTCCCCTGTTTAGGCCTTCTTTTAATAACTGTTCCTGTATGACACTTATTTTTAACCAATCATACATCCTAGCAATCGTTATTAAGGGGCACCCGCTGTCAAGCTTTACCATTCCACCATTGGCGCAATGCTTGCTTACTCCTACTATGGTTATTGTAAGCATAAAGCATACAACTTTACAGAAGCATCAGAAAGGATCAATGAGACATTCAAAATGGTTAAGCCATATGTCTATGGCGTATGTAATTCGGACAGGTACCCCAATAGTTTATCAGGGAGAGTGGAGTTTATTCCCTTCTAATAAAAAATAAATAAAAATTGCATTGCAAACGATTAGACAGACTAAACATATGGTGTCAGTCCCAGCTAAATGTTTTCAAAATAAACGAGATGTGTTCTCTTAAGGGAAGATTAAGCTAACGGCAGAGGCGATCTGGATTGCCTAACTTGCACGTAGAGGTACTATATAATTTTACTTTATAGTTATTCTCATCAAATATTATATTTTACTAGGATGAAATCACTATCACTTCAAAGTATTTGTGTTTCTTTAACTAAACTTCGTGGACAGGTCCTCGTTTGGAGTGCATTCTACGAGGGTTAATATTTAAGCGATGCTTCCTTTTCATGTAAACCTAGTAATCTAATAGTTATTTTGAACATATATGTTTTTCATTAACCATTTTGTGAATGGACATCCTACGCCAAAGTATCCCAACCATGTGCTTCCGGTACTGAAAACGTTTAACAAGCCTGGAGAGCAGCTTCCAGGTAGTCGAATGCCACCCAAAATATATTCATCCTAAATCCTTACACGATCACATTTATCTCCTACTTCAAATAAAAACATCCTGTTGGGCATCTCTGGCTAGATTCTATCAGTGAGAAAGACATTGGCCTTGGAGCATTGTGTTTAACTAATTTGCTAACATAACAGTAATCTTCGCACTAGAAAATACTAGAAAATATAAAAGATAACTTTCCTGGCAGAATGAGAGCATCACTAGTGTACAATGTTGGCTGGTCACGTTTAAAGAGAGCTCATGCAGACTTAGCAGGCAAACTCTAGTCCTAATAGCAAGAGAGGCTTCCGCTTCTGAGTTTCAGCGTAGATTTTCACATTTTTATGAACTTAAAATAATAATAATAATAATAATTCTTCAGTCCTGAATCCTAGTAGCAAGCAAGATAGAGGAGTAACTTCCGCTTGCAAGTTTCAGCATGGATTTTCAAATTTTTCTAAACTTAAAAAAATAAAATAAAAAATATTAATAGCAGGAAAAAAATCGCAAAGGAGTGAATTTGCAATAAGTGAAGTAACGATAATCGGTGAAGACTGTACATATAAAAGTGTCGATTAAAAAAATAATGTATTTATAGTTTATCTTTTTTTCTCATTTTTATCATACATTTATTTTGATTACTTTTTTTCATCTAACTTGGGATTTTATTATTTTGTTATGTTTTATTTTTCAATTTCATCTAGTCAGTTTTACTGTATTTTAACTGTGCATGTGTCATCCTTTCTGTAGCTGAACCCCACCCTGTTGCATGAACGGTAGGATGTTTTGCGTGGAAAAATAGGAGCACGGCCCACCATCACCAATCTGAAGAGGGCGTTGTTTGCCCAATCGCACCTCTTTCATCTGCTGTCCAATAAATGTCTATAGTTTTTTAGAGGGCTTACTGGACACATCTTGATATTCTTAAAATGAGGAGAAAAAATGAGCGGTGAAAAGATAAGAAAAAAGTAAGCCATAATTTAATTTGTCTTTTATTTTTTCATTGTCAACATCTGTAGCTGAGATCAGCAATTTTATAAGCAGTGATTCTTTAATTACTCTAAACTACATTAACTCTAAGTAACACTACAGAGAATTTTTTTCAGGTGCAGCTTTGGCATTTGATCTTTTCTTAATACTTTTTCTGTCTGTTTTTTGTCCAAGCCATTTTGACCAGAAGGGGCAAATTCTAGTGCAGGGGTGGCCCCTATCCAGTCTATTTTCCATATCCCCCTCTTCTGCCACACCTGAATCAAATGAAACTCATCAGCGAGCTTTCTAGAAGCTTGATACCGATCCCGATTATATGATTCAATTTTGTTTGTGGAGGGATACATGGAAAACAGGCTGGATAGGGCCCCAAAAAGAGTTGGCCACCCCTGTTCTAGTGCCTTCAATGGATATCTGTATTATACATGTAAGTCTTCTTGTAATTACAGCCACAACACATAATTTCTGAATACTATATATATATATATATATATATATATATATATATATATATATATATATATATATATATATATATATATATATATATATATATATATATATATATATATATATATATATATATATATATATATATATATATATATATATATATATATATATATATATATATATATATATATATATATATATATATATATATATATATATATATATATATCTATATATCTATATATCTATATATATCTATATATATATATATATATATATATATATATATATATATATATATATATATATATATATATATATATATATATATATATATATATATATATATATATATATATATATATATATATATATATATATATATATATATATATATATATATATATATATATATATATATATATATATATATATATATATATATATATATATATATATATATATATATATATATATATATATATATATATATATATATATATATATATATATATATATATATATATATATATATATATATAGATATAGATATAGAGTTTGGATAAAACAGATCAGAAAATGAGATGAGTTTTCCTCTTATACGTCATTGAAATTTGTTATGCAAGCATCAAGAGGTTTGTCTTTGAGGGCATTTGTTGTAATTAGGAAACCTGATTTGCTTACCCGCTTGTTTGTTGAATTAAGCAATATTATTTACCATACCTGCAATGTGGGTTAGTACTTTGTTGATATATATTTTAACTCTATAAAAATAGGGTGCAGGAAAAAAAATGTCACAATAGTTTTCTACCTGTTTGTTGACAATTTATGGTACGTTCTTGCTTGCTGGGGCAATATGTACAGTTGTGGTCAAAAGTTTACAAACACTTGTGAAGACCATAATGTCATGGCTCTCTTGAGTTTCCAGTTATTTCTACAACTCTGATTTTTTTCTGATAGAGTGATTGGAACGGATACTTTGTCACAAAAAACATTCATAAAGTTTGGTTCTTTTATGGCTTTATTATGGGTAAACAGAAAACGTGATCAAATCTGCTGGGTCAAAAATATACATACATCAGCGTTAATATTTGGTAACCTGTCCTTTGGAACATTTTCACTTCAATTATGCGCTTTTGGTAGCCATCCACAAGCTTCTGGTTGAATCTTTGACCACTCCTCTTGACATAATTGGTGCAGTTCAGTTAAATCTGATGGCTTTCTCATATGGACTTGTTTCTTCAGCAATGTCCACGAGTTCTCGATGGGGTTTAAGACAGGACTTTGGTAAGGCCATTCGAAAACCTTAATTCTAACCTGATTTATCCATTCCATTATGACTTTTGATGTGTGTTTGGGGTCATCGTCCTGTTGGAACACCCAACTGCGCCCAAGATCCTGACGACTTTAGGTTATCTTGAATAATTTGAAGGTAATCCTTGGCAGATCTGCTATTTGGTGATTCTCGGTTGAATTTTCACCCTCCTGACGAATTTTCTCTCAGCAGCAGGTGATAGCTTGCGTCTTCTTCCTGATTGTGGCAGTGACAAAACAGTGCCATGCACTTTATACTTACAAACATGTTTGCACTGATGCTCTTGGGACCGGCAGCTGCTTTGAAATGGCTCCAAGTGACTTTCCTGACTTGTTCAAGTCAATGATTTGCATTTTCAGATTCATGCCGAGCTCCTTTGACTTTCCCATTGTAGTGTTTGTGGGCGTTTGCATCCAATGAGCCCTATTTAAATGGCCTCACTGATAATCACTCACAAAAAGTTAAGAGGACATGCTATGAAGCTCATTTCACTGACTCAAATTTCAAAGTCCCCAAAATTACTCATTTGTGTTGCTGTATGTATATTTTTGACCCAGCAGATTTGATCACTTTTTCCATTAACCCATAATAAAGTCATAAAAGAACCAAACTTCATGAACGTTTTTTTTTTGTGACAAAGTATGTGTTCCAATCGCTCTATCAGAGAAAAATCAGAGTTGTAGAAATAACTGGAAACTCAAGAGAGCCATGACATTATGGTCTTCACAAGTGTATGTAAACTTTTGACCACAACTGTATACTTCTATTTTAGTCTGAATATGTTGATTACTTTCAAGACTTCAAACCACAAGTGAATTTAATAATTAAAATTTTATAAATTAGTTTGGGTGTTCACTTAGAAAGGCATAATAATCATTTTTTTAAGTAGGTGTACAGGTTTACGTTGAGCTCTTTACACCTTTGGTTATGCTGTATTTCGCAAATTGTTTGACGACTAGGGTGAAATTTATGGTACACCGTCTTTAACACGCCAGTGACGGTACAATCAGCCATCAACATGGTCCTATTTTGCCTTTGCACAACCCTGAGGATCAGAAAAAATATTTTTGGAGGAATAAGATGCAAATACTATTGTACATGAAACTAGTGGTCTTTATTTTGATACTTGAATAACTTTTGCTTTTATAGATCTCTATACAGTATATGTGTATATATGTATGCATCTATGTAATTTTTCACTTGTGTCAAAAAAGATTCAAAGGACTATGTCTTATTAAGTTACACATATTGCAGTGAATGACCTGTGATTATACTTTTGAGGCTGAGCAAAAACACAGGAGGGACCTCACATCAATAACACAAAGATTGTACATTATCTTCGGCTTTTGTTTTTGTATGAATATTTTCACAATTGTAAAAATAATAAATTGTGCAGTTTGAGAGTTGGTCCTTTTAAAAAAATTTTCTGTTGCTGAATGTTTTTCTGCTGTTGTTTAAAATAGTTGTGCTACCAAACCCGGCAACTGCACATGTGTTTTTTTGGGGCAAGTGTTCAAGTCATTCCAAGCCTGGAGTATTTCTCATGTTATGATAAAGTTAATATAGGATTTTTTTGTCAAGTCATTGTTGCAGCTATTACAATGGGTAGTTAAATAATGTCACCAATGTAGACTTCAAAATTACAACAACAACAACAAAAAGCCAATACTTTTGGTTCATCTGTATATTTTAGCATATGACATGGTAGTTGTCTGGTATCATTAGTAAAACTATTAAAGTGCTTGTTTCTTTTAAGCATATATACTTGTACTCTTGCAATAAGGTTTTCCTTAACAGACTGACAATGAAACAAAATAGTAGCATCAGTTGCATTGAAATGTGGAAGAACCTGATATCAATTTCTAAATACTTAGGCCGTTTGGCATACGTCTGTCCGCGTGTTTCAAACAGACTTAGTTGCTTTTGTTTTGTTCAACTTTATTTAGACACCATTCAATTCCTGTCTTGCCACACGTCTTGTCTGGTTGATTTCCAGCACATGACCAAATGTCAGGAAACTGATTGGCTACGGACAGGATATTTCTAGCTGACTTGCCCCAACATTTTTCTCACGTTCAATAGAGGTAGGACGCACCACCTCTGAGATGGACTGACACCCACCACATTTAACCTCGACGAGCCTATACTGATGTCGAACTCTGTGGTGAGTTATGATTTAACTGTACTACACTCATAACTTAATTCCTCTTTCAAGCTCTTCAAACATGTACTTGTGTTTTACTGTCATTTAGTTTGATGGTTAAATAGACTTTTTACATTTACATTATATTAATTATAAACCATTTACAGCACTTCCTGATTCTCCACTCTCATTTCATTCACTCAATTTTAGTCCGGATAACAGCTTTAACCCATTTGTATAGATATGCCTTCCATCTACTATAAAATTTATGGCACTGTTGAGCAATCACTCAATACCTTGCTTGATAGTTAAATAGGCAAAGTGTAAATACAATTTTCAGGACAAGATAAAATTAATCAAACCTTACGCATTACACAATTTATGTTCACTGTTAACCATGAATGCAGTGATATAGGGTATAAGGCAATTGTTAGATATTAATCAATTCAGTCATTCATTTTCTGAAACGCTTTATCCTTACTAGGAACACGAGGGGTGCTGGAGCCTGTCCCAGCTGACTTCGGGACAGAGGCGGGGGACACCTTCATGCACACTCATACCTAGGGGCAATTTAGAGTGCAATCAGCCTACCATGTATGTTTTTGGAATGTGCGAGGAAACCGGAGTACGTGGAGAAAACTCACTCAGGCCAGGGGAGAACATGCAAATTCCACACAGGTGGACCCACCTTGATACGAACCCAGGCCCCGAGAACTGAGGCTGACGTTAGTTAGATATTTTGAGAGAAAAATCTAAGCGTACTACTGCCTTTTCACTCTAAATCATGCCACCCCTATATGAATGGCTGAGTCACAAAATGTTCCGTGTGCTTTAGGTTCAACACCCTGTTACCGCATCACAGTGCTCACTCGGTTGAGGCTAAGGCATTTGAGCAAGCAAAGTGACATTCCATTCACTATTAGATCCTGAGTCAGTTGTGGGCGAGCCCTGCTAGTTTACTTCTTGAATTCACAGATGTTGGCTGTTAGAAGCCATTAATTCTGCAGATTGTCTTCTTGGGAGGGAGAGTAACTTTCTTTGGGAGAAAAAAATGAGGAGTGGAATATTGTATGATGTTGTATATCTACATGAGTGATGTCAAGCCAAGTCCACAAAGGGCCCCAGAAAGGTTCCTTCCAACCAGTACAGCCCAGACAGTTTAAGCGATGAATTTTCCGCTGAAACAAGGAGCACCCATTGCCAATGAACTGTTTACACTTGCAGGAGATCAAATTGGTGAAAAAATATCCTCTTCTTTGGTTGCATGGAAAACTTGAAGCCACTTGGCTCTTTATGGAATTGGTTTGATCTACAAGCTACTGGTGCGCTTACCACTCCTTTGCCAGGCCGCCTTTATTCTAGTTTATTAATTCTAATTGAGTTTTTAACTTCTTTATTTTTTTTTACTCAAAATTCTGCCAGACATCAAAATCTTGACTTTTTAAACGTTAATCTTAATAACAAAACACTAGTAATACACAATTATTGAATCCTATTCTTCTCCTAAAGCTGAAATTATATTAGTAACACCTCATGACTGTAGTATTTCTGGAGCAAAGTTCATTATTACTACCACATCTTTTATTTGAAAATAGACAAATTGTGCAACACTAGAAACATGGTTAACATTTTTTTCATGGCACTTTAGATCTTTCCACAATTTGATGAACAGTCCCCAGCCTCTTCCTTCACTACGGAATGTCGACGGTCGACCCTTGGCATGATGGCCTTGCTTTGGCACCTTTGAGCAATAAAGCTAGCACTGGAAGCTATGACAGTGTGATCACCATGAATTCTGTTTGTGTAAGTCAATGTATTCCTCATGTGACTGCTTCTGCATCTAATGTTATGGAATACCAGTTATGCTCATGACATACATGTTGTTTGGCAGCGCAATCTAAATATTTCTTTGTCTGTCATCCATCCTCACCAGGGTCGTGGGGAGGGGGGGTGCTGGAGTCCATCCGGGGGGGTGCTGGAGTCCATCCCAACGGACTCTGGGCCAAAGGCGGGGGGGGCACTCTGAATCCGTGGCTAGCCGATCACAGGGCACAAGGAGACGGACAACCTTACATACTCACACCCATACCTAGTGCAAATTAGTGTTATATCGGCCTACTGTGCATGTTTTTGGAATATGGGAGGAGACCACAGTACCCAGGGGAAACCCATGCAGGCCCGCCGGAAACATGCAAACTCCACACAGTTAGACGTGACCTGGATCCCAGAGCTATGAGGCCGACGTGCTCGTTCCACCAAGCCGCCCATATTTCTTTGTATTAGTTACATTTTTCTTGACAGATTGTTGTTCCTGTCTTGTCTCTCGTATAAATTGATTAAAATGTGCACAACACTAAGGTATGTTTTCCTGCAGAGTGAGGACAGCATGGAGCACTTATCTGCTGAGGAGAGAGCGTGCATCATGTACCTGGAGCAGACCATTGAAGCCCTGGAGGTGCAGGAGGACAGTGGACTATCCAATGATGAACCAGACTCAGCAAAGCTTCTGAATAAGCTTAGTTTGAATTCAATCAACAGTACGTAATAAAATGATTTATGAGCCTAAATTAGATTTTGTTTTTGCCAACACGCGTCATGTGTTTTTGTCTTCCAGATACCTTCGGATCTGACAAGTCTGGAATGGAAAGGCGATCTGAGCCCTTGCTCACATTTCCAGTTGGCTTTCAAGCCAATAAGTCTGTGTATATTACATTAAGAGAGGAAAAGAAAGATGAGGATCATATTTTAAATCAAAATTATAATGCAAACTTTACCGTTGGTCCTGAGGCCGTCACAGATTGTTCTACAGCTCCCTCAAAATTCATGTTAAGACCCCAACTTCCGATTACTAATTCAGTTACTGATCGTAACATCTCAATCAATCCAAAAAAACTGTGTTCAACTACCATTGGCGGATCTTCAAACATAATCCATTCCATTACTCCTGACATGGAGTTAGGTCTGATTCCCCCTCCATCTGACTTTATGGATGATCCAGTACCTGATTTAACGTTTGCAGATATTGGTCTACACCCCTTCGATCCAAAGCCTAACAATGTCGAAGATCCCCTTCACTCTGCTTACGTGAAAGGATTTTACAGGAGAGTGTTGGAGAAGAACCCTTCAGTTAGCCTACTTGCTAACCAAAAACCTCCAGACAAGCTTTCGATCGGTACACGTCAGAGTCTACCTGATTTGGAGCCTGTTCTTCCTGTGATCCTTCAACCTGACACAAGAGGGCCCAGTAGTCCACCCTTTGGTTCTCGGAAGGCAAAAACATATCCGGTCAGCGTACCATACCAAACACAAACATCAGAAGCTAATTCACCGATCGCCAACGGTGAAAGCCAATTGTCGAACAAAGAGATAATCCACAATCAGGCCCTGCAGAAGCTTGGGCTGCTGAAAGATTCTTTTACAGACTTGGAGCCTACCCTGGATCATAATCTTTCACCACAAACTCGAAAGTCATGGAAAGATCTTTCTTTGCTAAGCAATCCGTCACTTCTACGTCCATCCAATCAAAAATCATCATATATGCGAAAAAGTCATGCATCGCTAGGCTCCACCACTATGAGTTCAGATATTCTTCCTGTGCCCTCTTCATTAATTGACCGTGCCAGACATCGCTTATCAGAACATGGGAGATATTCTGGGAACAATGTTGGAGCAAGTTCAATGCATCCTCAGGTGAATTCCCCTCGTTGTACATCTTCGGACCTCGTCAAACAATTAACAAGGGCCACAGCTGCCCAGTTAAGTGCCGTGAAGAATTCCGACCTCCAATTAAGGCAATCAACAGGCCATCACAACAGAATTAGTGTTGAAAAGTGCCTTAGTCATGCTGACAGCAATTGCTTTCGTAAACGATGCACTTCCCACTCAGCCTTGCAGCGCCCAGTGGCCGCTCACATTCTTCCACGATCAAAAGGCGTGAGTGCGCAGATCAGCACTCAGGGTCAAAATGAAATCGATCACCGTGAAGCCCTGAAGAAACGTGGACTGATCACGGACTAAATAAAGCGTCTTAAAATGACCATGAATTTCTGACCCATGAGCTGATCAGCACCCGGACATTGCAATTTGGATCTCTTGACACTACCTTACAACATGCCTCAATATTTCAGTCCCATACTTGTTCTGGCATTTGCTATTTTTATTGTAACAATGCATTATATTACATATATTAGGCTTAAAACTGCCAGGGATTCATAGTTCTATCTCTAAGAAAAAATACATTTAAAGTAATTTATTCTGATAAAGGAAACAGGGTTCTGCCAATGCCTGTTTTCACAAGTATTTGATTATTTACTGGCTTGTGTGACCACCAGAATTTTGTCAAAATGCAATGGCTTGTTGGATTGAAGAAACCAAACTGAGATTGACAGCAGTGTATAAAGTTTTCAAAAAAAGGTCGCGTAAATGTAATTTTTTAAAGCGTGCCTCTATTGTACTTCCCTACTCTAACAGAGGTCAGAGGTAGCTGAAAGGAATACAAATTTCAGTCTCACTTTCTCTGCAACTTTAGCGCAGATTTAGAGTTTAAAAAAGGTGTCCTCATAAAGATGTAAATTTACATGCATTTAGAATTGGGAACATACATTTGTGTGACTACAACTTAATTTTGCCACCCGATGGTGCAGTGGCTCTTCCACCTGACTTTGGTGCAGGCAGTATGGGTTTGATTTCCACATGGTTGCAGTGTGCGTGGTCTGTCGGTCTTTCTGTGTGCCCCACGACTGACTGGCGACCAGTCTAGGGTGTAGTCTGCCTTTCGCCCAAAGATAGTTGGGTTAGGCTCCAGCCACCCCTGCCTCCCTTTCGAGGATGGGCGACATGGAAGATGAATGAATGAATGAATGAATCTTAGTGTTGTGTAAAGTCACAGATTCATCCAGAAACCATTGGCTTGCCTGAAGCGCAGTTATCTACAGTGGTACCTCGACATACGAGTGGCCAGACTGACAGTAATTTGAGATACAAGTAAATTTTGGGCAGATATTTATTTTGAGTAATGAGACAAATTTTGATTTACGAGAACACAGCGGACGCGAGATCCTTCTCATAAGAACATCGTGAGCACTGTCTCTTTCCCCGCAACTCCCTCGTGTAATGTATCTCTGGTCGCAGCTCCCTCGTGTAATGTCTCGGTGAGCACTGGGCAGAGCATTGTATTTTTTGTGTGTTTTTTTTCCCCCCGCTAGTCATTGCGAATGGCGAGGCGACCGTCAATACCAGAGTTATATATATACTACTCGTACTAAGTGGTCGTGCGTTATCCTATTGTGAAAACAGTTGTGTGCATAATTTTCGGAATATTTTGAAGAGAATACAAAAGCTAACGACCATCGATAGGTTGCCTCTGAAACTCATGGTGGAGGCGGGGCAAACAGAGCCAACCCGGCCGGGAGAATAAAAGTATAAAAATGTAAAAAAAAAAAATAGAAGTGTAAAGTTAGATTAAACTTATTTTTGAGTTTGTCTGCATTGTAATTCAAGTTCTTTAAAAGTTGTTTAACATCATGTTTACTGCCATACTTTTTGGAGTAACCAACAGGAATGTTTCGATACGTGGCATAGCCTTCATCCGTGTCACAGCCTTCATCGGTGTCACATAGACTTTGCTCTGAAGATGTCTAAACGTGTCATTCCAAAGCCTCTATGTCTATGACATCTTCGGTTCGTACAGGGTGTTGTGGCAAGGAACAAACTGAATCACCTAACCCATCTGTTCGAGCTCTCTCCATCCTTCAGTCTGGTAATAAACCTATTTCCTTCAAATTGGTCTCGCTATTTCTGTGCCTGCTGCTGAAGATATTGGTCAGCTGTTTTACAGACCCAACAATTCTATTGTGAGGACATTTGTGTGCATAATTGTCGGAATATTTTGAAGAGAATACAAAAGCAAACGACCATTGATAGTTTCCATCTGAAACGCAGGGTGGAGGCGGAGCAAACAGCCAACCCCTCAGGGAGAAGAAAGATAAAAAAAAAAGTAAAACAAATTTAGACTTGAATTTAGTGTAAAGTTAGATTAAATTTATTTTTTAGTGTCTGCATCATAATCCAAGTTCTTTTAAATTTGTTTTATGTTATGTTACGAGCGTTGCCGTGCAAAATAAAATCCCTCCCCTCTCTCTCTACCCTCTGCGAAATCTGTCTAATTCTAGATCTATTACACACATTTTAATATACTATTAAACCATTAGTTATTCGATACTTTGTTAATAGATGGCGAATTAGAACAAATAAAACTTTTTTCCAATCCGATATCCTGTTTTTGGTGTTTTTTCAGCGGGTTGGAACGAATTACTTTGTTGTTAGTTCATTTCAATGGCAAACGTTAGTTTGGGTTATGAGAAAATCGACATACTAGCTCAGTCCCGGAACGGATTAAGCTCGTATCTCGAGGTACCATTGTAATATGAATGCGAGAACTAGTGCAACCTGTTTTTCTCCATATTTTCTGCTTGTGGTGGCACATTAACAAGCCATTTATATGTCAAGTGTTTGTGTTTTTTGAACATGGTTTTCTACCAGTTTGAAAAATGTATTTGCGGGAAACAATTTTACAAGCAAGTCAGATCATTTTGAACTTTTTATCCAGAAACGCTATTGGTGAGGAATTTGATCTGTAAAGTCTTCACAAAAGCATTTTGATCAGTAGAGGGCGGTCCTGGTTAAATTTTGCACCAGTGCCATTGGAATACATAGGAATCGATTGACAGCCATACATTCCTCCTACATTCATATTGTAGCTATGCGATTTCAAAGCAGATATCAAGTAAAGAGTACTTATGCCCTGTTCCTGAATTCTATGTATTCTTATAGTGTGATAGTGTGATAGTATGTGTAACAGAGTATAAATAGTACTTTGTACAAATTGCCTTTACTTTTACTCAACCATGATTTTGTTTTATGTTTTTTTTATGGAGGGAAAAAAGCTAATAAGGTCCTAATGACAAAAAAAAAAGTGTATTTATGATGGCCGAGTAACTTTGTGCGATGGACAAACACGTGGTGTACCATTATGACATCAGGACCTTGGTATTCAAAATGATTACAAGAAATGAAACTTGGCATTCATCGTTGCAAAGAAAATTACATTAAGTTCCCACTCTCATGATATATTATTTGATATACTGTAGCTTTCCAACAAAACCAGATAGGAGAAAAAGTTAATTTGCAGCTCTGCTCTCAACTTGGTTTGGAAACATTTTTCCAATTTACATGATCATCTTTTTATTTATTAACCTGATAATATTTTCCGAACACTAAATTGAGCCGCCTCGTGGCGTTGAGGTTCACTCCGATGTCTGCTTATCTCTCTGTGTGCCCTACGGCTGACTGGCGACCAGTTTATGGTGTAGTCTGCTTTTTGCCCGAAGTCAGCTGGGTTAGGGTCCAGCAACCCCCGCTACCCTTTCTAGGATGAGCGGTATGGCAGATAGAATGAAGGATGACACTCAATTGAAAGGAACTGTATTGTTTTTTGGGCGGCCTGGCGGCTTGAGTGGTTGGCACGTCGGCCTGACAGCTCTGGGGTTAGGGTTACGGGTTTTAGTTTTGAAAGTTAATTTTATTTCTTTTTAAGTCAAATCAGTGAACATTCTTTAGTCCAGTGTTTCCCAACCACAGCCGCGGCACACTGGTGTGCCGTGAGCAATAGTCAGGTGTGCCGCAAGAATTTACAAGGATACATAAATTGTAATATTCCGAAAATCAAAATCAAACTTCTATGACAAATGAACATGACATCATGACATTTAAGTGTATTTTGTTGCTTATTATATATCATGTAACGTGAAACGGAAGTTGTTTGACAGGTTTCAACTTTTGTTGCCGTTGAGCCTTTGTGACCACAAAACTGCTCTTTCCATAATGTAAGAAGATTGAAGTAATATTCCGAGTAAAAACAAAGTATTCAATTGTATTCTAAATGGTTTTCCCCGTTTTTTCGTTACGTCAAACGAAAGTTGTTTGGTTTCAAGGGCATCAACTTTTGGCAAAGTAAAGTCAGTGTGAGCGCAACATTGCTTTTAAGGGGGGTCTTCACTGTGTGGAGTTTGCTTGCTCTCCTAGGGCTTGCGTGAGTGTTCTCCGTGTACTGTGGTTTCCTCCCACAGCTAAAAAAATGTACGGGCAGGCTGATTGACTCCAAATTGCCCCTAGATATGAGTGTCAACAGTTGTCTCCTAATGTCCAGCACTCCATTGTTCTTGACTGCTTCCATGCATTTGTGTCCTACACTACATTCCACGCTTGACATCGCACCCAATGCGTAACACATTTGAGTTGTGACATCTTATGTAGGGAGATTTTTTATGGCAAAAGGAAGTGACAGAACTAGGCCGAGTGCGGAGACCGTCTCGGTGGCGACGACTACGAGGGTTGAGACCCTCATGGTGGAGAGTTTGAGGGCTATCACCCTCCAGGCTTCCCGGTCAAGGCATCCTGTGAAATTTCATCTGTTTTGGGTGAGTTGCTCCACCACTTCGCTGTCACCTCTCCATGAACTCTTCAGGGCAAGACGCATTGCCTTTGTTATAAAGCTTCTTCAGTTACTTTCTTGAATGAATTTGTGTCCAAAATACGTATTCATTCATTTTCCGTACCACGTATCCTCAAATGGGATGTGGGGGAATCGGGAGCAAAGGGAGCTAGACAACCATTTGCACTCATATCTGAGGGCAATTTAGAGTCAACCAGCCTACCATTCTGTTTTTTAGATGTGGGGGGAAACCAGAGTGCACGGAAAAAAAACCTGTGCAAGTCCCAGAAGAACATGCAAACACCCCACAGCGAAATCAAAACCTCTGACAGAACCCTCTATCACAAGGGTGTCAGACTCGGATTGGTTCGCAGGCCGATTTAACATCAACTCAATTTTGTGCGGGGCGGACCATTTTAGATAAAATATTTAGTTTTTTTTAAATGGATTAAATGAAGTGGATTAAAAGCCCTGAATATTCTGTTTTTTACAGATCTGAAACAATGTTTAATTTAACTTTTTTTTATATTTTTAGATTTTATTAAAAAAAATTAACTAAAAACAGAAATATTGATTTCAAAATTACAATTATTGATTTAAAAGGGAGAAATTAGGAAATGTAATATACATCTAAACTCTTCATTTTAATTTGATCCTAAAACAGAAAGTTGGCAGTCATGATTTACTTTCCCGAGCCACACAAAATGATGGGGCGGGCCACATTTGGCCCCCGGGCCGCCACTTTGACACATGTGCTCTATCAGAACTGTTAAGTTTGATGTGCTAATCAATCCATCCAATATATTGTCTCCTATTATTTTAAAATAACTAGCTGTAGTATTTCCTCCCACTTCAAATATACTTGATTCCTATCACTCTGGCATTAAATGAGTTAAACATATTCACGTGGATATGGGCGTCTTAGTGATATCCCACTCCTTCATAGCCAGTGTGCATTTTATGATGTGGCTCATAAGTGAAACATTGCCATGCCTTGCCTATGCACGTTTGTCGAAATAAAAATAACTTAGTTTGGTGCACAGCGTGATTCCCGCGCACAGCCCCCTATTTTTAATGAAGTGTTGCCGTGAAAAGTGCACAGATCCCTCTGTAGGACTCACTGCTCCGACTCTGGCAGCCATAATAAGATTTTCTCAGACTCCTCAAGTGAGTCGCTGGGCTCATTTGGTTGAACATGGGCTCATTTGCCATTATCCAGAGATTTACACAGGAGGACATGGGATATGCCTCCAAGTCCCTGTTGGGATTTATTTCAATTACACGGAATGCTTTGGCTTTCTGCTGCATATTTACATGTTTATCTTCTTACATGAATGCAAACTGGGATTTCATAGGAGATTGCTCTGTTTGGCTGAATATCTCGTTTAACTGTTTCATGGAAAATCGCAATTCAATGTTTCTTGTCTTGGATGTTCTTGCTGGCAATATTTTTAGTTCAATTTTGCTCTAGGTAACACAAATGGGACAGCTGATAATGAGAAACTCATCTCATCTCATTCTCTTTGTTTCACGTGTCATTTAGACAAAATCCTGCCTGGCTGTGATTTGCTGGTTTTGCAAAGCATTAAAAGAGAAATGTGATGGTAAAACACACAGTGAAGAGCAGATAATATGGTATTTGTCAAGGTTCTGTAACCAGATGACACAGAACATAATGGGTTTTAGTGATTTCTGCAGCTTTCATCACTGTTTCTGTCAACAATTACTGATTGTTTGCCATATCACCTGAGGAATTAATTCACCATGATCTTGATTTTAAACAGCTGGAACAGTTTATGCATAATAAACCAAATACAGGGGGACTTTTTTGGAATTAAATAATTCCCCATGGGCATTTTGTATAATTTACAGGTTGAGTTAAGGAGGTTTCAGGTTTTTTTTAATGGCTCTGGCTTTTACAGAAGTATTACCTTATATTGACAACATCTTATAGTTTCTGTAAGGGTTAGGTCAGGGGGGTTAGCGGACGTACTAACCTCAGAAACTACATGGTCATTAAATAAACCGACTTGTGTTACCCTTGGAAAACTAGGAATGTGCCTGTTTAAAAATAATATCAGACTATCCGCAACAACTAGCCATTAGTACTCGTTTAAATTTTGACATGTGCAGGTTATTAGTGGTTTGTGCACAATTTATTGGTGACATCGTTTTCTGCATTCCAGCTAACCCACTCACTAATGTTCAGCACATTCATTCATTCATTTTCATTCATTTCCTGTACCACTTATTCTCACAAGAGTTGCGGGGGTGCTGGAGCCTATCCCAGCTGACTTCGGCCCAGAGGTGGGGGACACCCTGAATCGCTGGCCAGCCCATGCAACCTGTTGAGAACATGCATACTGTACAACGGAGGACCGGCCTAAGTTCAAACCCAGGACCCCAGAACTGAGAGGCTGACACTCGAAGCACACACCCGCCATGTTCAACACAGTTATGGTTAAATCCTCCTGCTGGAGTGTCGGCATAATTATAATTGAGACCTGATGGTCACACGTGGAGATTATATCTTCGTTCATTTTGCCAATTTTCTTCCCAAAATGTTTAATATTGTAGCCTACGTAATGCAAAACTTGATTTCTAAATTTGATGCCTGGTCTTTTTTGTAGAATTACTATTACAAAAAAATAGTCAATTGCCATGAGGGATAATAATATTAATTTAATGAAGTATCGAATTTATTAGAAAAATGGTTGCAGGTTGAGCTCATTGATTGAAATATTTCAATCCATGTGTAAAATTTATAGATAAAACACACATTTTGACTTTGTGATATGATGCACATTCTTAGTCAGGCATTCTGTTCTAACCTACATAATATCTCCAAGTGTTGTTGACAGTTTCTGTGCATTTCCAAATCATGGAATGAGCGAGCATGATTACACATGCAGCACCAGAAATAAACTTTTCAATTCAATAAAACATTGAGCTGGGAAAGACCTTGCAAATGAGGGGAAGGAACGACAAGTGTGCAAACGGCTCTCCTTCCCTTTTCTTGCCAAATCCGTTGAATAGCTCCATCTCTCACCCTCTCTCTCTTTTTCTCTCCCCCTCTCTTTCACACTCTCTCTCCTTTTCTCTATACTGTCCCTCGTCCTTCCTCTCTCTCGCTCTCACTTTTTCTACCCTTCTCTCTCTGTCTCTCTTTTTTCTGGCCCTCTCTGTTTCAACCTCTCTCTCACTCTCTCCATCTGTCTTTTTCCTCACCCCCTCTCTCTTTCTCACACTCTCCTTTTCTCTCTCCAATCTACCCTCCTTCATCTGTCTCCTGATCGCTCTCACTGTCCCCCCCCCTCTCTCTCTCTCTCTCTCTCTCTCTTTCTCTCTCTCTCTCTCTCTTTATCTCTTTCTCCCCTTCTCCCCCCTCCCTCCTTCTCTCTTGCTTCTCCACTCTTTACTTCTCGCTCCCTCTCCTCTCAATTTCCTTCTCTCTTGCTATCTCACGGATCCCCTCCCTCCTCTCTCCCCGTCTCTCTTTTTCTCTCCCTTTCTCTTTTCCTCTCCTTTCTTTCTCGCACACTCACTATCTCGCGCTCTCTCTTCTCTCTCTCCCACTCTTTACTTCTCGCTCTCCCTCTCCTCTCTCTTTCCTTCTCTCTCTTTCCTTCTCTCTCTCTCTCCCCCCTCTCTTTATCTCTTTCTCCCCATCTCCCCTCCTTCTCTCTTGCTTCCCCCACTCTTTACTTCTCGCTCCCCCTCTCTCCCTCTCCTCTCTCTTTCCTTCTCTCTTGCTATCTCACGGCTCCCCTCCCTCCTCTCTCCCCGTCTCTCTTTTTCTCTCCCTTTCTCTTTTCCTCTCTCTCTTTCTTTCTCGCACACTCACTATCTCGCGCTCTCTCTTCTCTCTCTCCCACTCTTTACTTCTCGCTCTCCCTCTCCTCTCTCTTTCCTTCTCTCTCTTTCTCTCCCTTTCTCTTCCCCTCTCTCTTTCTTTCTCTATCTCTCTTTCTCTGCCTCTCTCACTCTGTCTCGCCCTCCTCCTCTCTTTCTTGAAATGACATCGGTCTGCCTCGAAACATGATAACAGATAAGCCTTTCTGCGCTCCGCGTTGTTGGGCTGTCTGCAATGACGACAACTTGAAACTAAAATAAACAGGCGTAAATTCTCTTGGTTTTGTATTTATATATACGAATATATATATATATATATATATATATATATATATATATATATTATTTGATCTTTAAAAATAATTTTCTCAATAAAACGGGGTCGCATTGGCTTCACGTCCACGCGCGCCTACGAGGACTACTAACAAGAAGGAAATTTCGCTTCCTAGATTTTGACTAAAGTGTTCAATTGCCGGCAAAGGGACCATGTACGTCCATGGTTTGATAGGAGCTAGCCTGGGATTTTTTGGCTTCTGCTTAGTCGCCTTTGTCCAACGGTCCGCTTCAGGAAGTAAAACAAGCCAAGGTAAGTTTTCACCTCCTCCATTTACAATCTAAGTGCTGCAGATGAGAGCTATTTTTTTGTCGTTGCTCGTGTTGCCAATTTGCACAATATCCTTTGAAAACAGGATGTAATGTATTGATAATGATGGCGTTATAATGCTCCCAAAAGCACGAAAAGGTATCCAAAGTGGTGTGGGTGTGTTTCATGTAAAGGTCTAAGTACCACTTGTTAGGAACCGATTCCCTTGTTTTGCAGTGATCTGATAGCGTCGGGGTGCACTCAATTAACTTTTGTGTAATTCCAGAGCTTGACTTTGATCTTGAGTAGTGTGAACAGTTATGTTTCATGAGCCATCCTGCAGGTACTTGCAGACCGACTAGCGGGAGGCATTTGTCACAGTCCAGATAAGTATTTGACACCTGGACGTAACGCACACACGCAGAAGCCTGTGAGTGTCAGACACTGCAGCTACAGTACCTGCCTTCTGCTCTCTTGTCTTGTGAGAAATGCTCCAGGGTACACAAGGCATCCTGCCCGGCCCAACTAGGCTCGACACTTTGCAAGAACAAGCGAGGCACAGTATTCCACAATGAGTCCTCATCACTTAATGTTCCCACAATACAAAATTCCGAGCTTTCTCTGCTAGAAGTATTTGCAAGCGAAGAAAGGCATTTTAGTTTGTGTGCGAGTGTTGATTGCGGGTTGGTGATTTTTCACACACACAGACACACTCTCACACAAAAAGAAATCTCTTGCGCTGTCGACAAGGGAAAAAGCGGGGGGGGGGGGGGGGGGGTCCTCTTTTGCACCCTGGGTGGTCTGCCCCCCATCCCCCCCCCCCTTGTGGGAAAACTCAATATTTACATTTTGCAATTAGAACTTCTTTTTCTCACTTTATTTTCCAAAACATCAATTACACGCTTCCTGCAGAGTAGAAAATGGCTCTAAGAGAGTTTATTTGAAAAGGCATGCACCTGTTTGTTGATCACCAGAGTTGATACTCAGTAGGAGAGGTGTCCACTTCTACTTTGCTCCCGGTTCGACAGCATTTGCAAGATAACAATTAACTCACAATATGCCGATATATATATTTTTTTGTTTTTTTTAAGCTAGGTCATTATAATTCACAGCTATATAATAGTAAAACAAGCTTTTTCAAAATAAAATAAAAATGATGTCTACTTTTGGTGGACAATCTGTCAATGACTTCTCTTCTACCTATACAATGAGAATATTTCAGTACAGTTTATTTCCACAGCAACACTAATGCAATGCTTGTTAATGAGTTGGCTGTTTGAGGTTTTTCTCTACCAAATGTTTTGGTTGTGTGGCGATTTATCACACCCCTGACTTTCAGGGTAAAGGCATATCTAGTGGCTGTTCCACATCAATGTTAAGATAGGTATCGGCACTACAATGTAATAGATGGAATTTAGAAGAAAATGTAATTCAATACATCATTAATATAATTCAATGTTTAACAATGGGCAGCCCGGTGCCTTACGGCAGTTCCTTTAGTCGTTAGCACATCAGCCTCACAGGTCAGGTCATGGGTTCAAATCCAGGTGGGTCCACCTGTGCGCAGTTTGCATGTTCTTTCTGGGCATGCTTGGGTTTTCTCCGGGAACTCCGGTTTCCTCCCAGATTCCAAACACATGCATGGTAGGCTGACTCGACACTCTAAAGTGCCCCCTATGTATGAGTGTGAGTGTGAATGGTTGTCCGTCTCCTTGTGCCCTGCGATTGGTTGACCACCGATTCAGTGTGTCCCCTGTCTCTGGCCAGCTGGGATAGGCTCCAGCCCCCAATTAGTTTAAATAATTTAAACATGACATTCCTATCAATAAGATCGATTTAAAAGTTTTACCATTCAATCTTTGATCTCAATCCTAAAAAGCCCCCTTACCTCGGATATCGGATCATATCGCCAACCACTGACAAGATTAAAACAGTTATTTAAAAGTGCACAATTTTTTTCATCTTATTATCAGAAGACAAAATGCGTCTGTCAACAATAGTGTCTTTCACCGACGTCATGCTGATCATGGCACTCAGACAGACAAGTCATTACTCAGAGGGTGGCAAGATAAATAGTGGAATATAATAGGGAAGAGGAAAGAGACGACGAATGGTACAGAAATCGGAGACATTAAGTGTCCCGAGACAGAGGCCTCGGATGAGCAGCCGTATGGCAGTAAAAAGGAGCGAAGCTCAAGGAGAGCCACGGACATCATGGCAAATGACTTTCTTTCCACCACAGTCAGGAGCTCTTTGCTAATGCGGTAGCACCAAGGCAACGGTTGGTGTGGGTCTGACATGTTGCACTGCTTGGCTGTGTTGGTGTAACCTCTGCTCCAGGGCCTGGGGGTCTAAAGACACAGGGCTGCCGCAGTAGAGAGGAAGGCCACATCTAGGTCCGGTCACACGGTGGGAACCAAGCAGCCTTGGCTATATGAGAGCCAAGTGATGGGGCCGCTTACCTAGAGATGCTCTCTACCTCTCTCCACTCTGGAGAGGCTAGATTGAAAAGAGCCCCAACCCACCCCCGACATTCACTTACCCCTTTCCTTTTGCTCCAAACTGTTGCTTTGTTTGCTTTGTCTTTGCTTCCTTTCCTTTGCATTTAATGAAGTTGCAACGCTTTTCTTACTTAGCTGTAGGGAAAGCCAATGTTACAGACTCACTCACAAACCACACTTTTGTAGATTTACAACGTTTCCAATTCAGTGTCTAATGATCACAGCTGTCAAACTGAGTTTGGTTAAGTGAGAAAAGAGATTTGTTGCATATGGAAATGACGTAAACCACTGAAGACCTGCCTTTAACAAGCAAAACAGGTCAGTCTGTGGTGGTAGTGTTGAGAGAAATTCTGAATTGTTCCAATACTGATGTTTACTAGGGATGTTCTCGATATATATGTTTGTATGTAGGTATGTATGTACGTATGTACATATATATGTACGTATGTACATATATATATATATATATATATATATATATATATATATATATATATATATATATATATATATATATATATATATATATATATATATATATATATATATATATATATATATATATATATATATATATATATATATATATATATATATATATATATATATATATATATATATATATATATATATATATATATATATATATATTTATGCATATGCATATGTAGGGGAGTGTCTGTACTTCACTCATATTTTTCAATTATTTCGCGCTAATATTGATTGTCAACTTTCGTCTTTTCTTTGCACAACTCTTGATTCCACCTCTTTGCTTTGGATCCATTGTTGTTCACTTTGTATTATGCATTGACTTACGAGGAAAAAAAATGGAAAATGCAATACTCCGCCCAGTGCTCATAGAGATGCGGCAAAAAAGTGTGCTACAATGATGAACAGCCTCTCATGTCTTGGCCACCTGGCTTTCTCGTATCTCGGATTTCTTCTCGTATTTAGAGCAATGTTGCCTCTAAGCTGCACGCGTGTGCAATTGCGCACTACTCTCGTCTTCTCCGCGCAGCAGCAATCATACGGAGCACAAAAAATTAAGGGTAAACTTTTTTCCCCCTTTCCCCAAGCGGCAGCCAGTGGCAGTAGCTCTGTCCACTCTCATGTTTTTCGTGTTTTACAGCCTTTCTATCTTCTTTTCAATGCAAATAGAAGAACAAGTGGTGAAATCAGGTGAGAACTGTCGAAATCTGCTGTGTGTGTTGTTGTGTGCGTGCGTGCATGCGTGTGTCTAGTACAGGGTTGGGCAAACTTTTCGGCTCGGGGGCCACGTTGACTTTAAAAATTTGACAGACGGGCCGGGTCAGCACAAGATACAATACAAAACTCCATCTGTTCACAGTACATATGAAACATAAACAGAAAAAAAGGAGTAAAGTATTAACATACTCATCACTCATTATTAAAATAAAAAGTATAAAGTACAAAATAAAGTAAAAAGGAATGTATTAAGAAATATTATGTAATTTAAAAAAAGATAGAAGGGCTGTAAAACACGAAAAATAAATAAGAGTGGACAGAGCTATTGCCACTGGCTTCCGCGTGACGGCGCCATCTTGGGGGAAAAATATATTTATATATATATTTGGAAAACGTCGGCGGGCCGGATTAAAAAGCCTAACTTGCTATGTGGCCCACGGGCCGTAGTTTGCCCGTGTTTGGTCTGGTATGTTTGATCGTTTGTCTTCAACCTACACAATGGACTATAAATGGAAATTAGCCCTCGGGTCCATATACATGTATATGTTCATTAACATGAATATAAAAATTAATATGTGCTATCCCTCATTAAATTTATGCATATAAATGGAAACTTTACTATCTCAAGTGACACATTCAGCAGAAAAGTCATTTCAACCAGAATGAAGTGAGAAGGACAGATGTGTAAAATAAGGTCAAATTTACGTCAGATTTGTGCATAGTCTAATGGCATACATGAAGTTGTTTTTTTCATAGATATTTTTTCATCCATTTTCTAAACCGCTTTATCCACTGTATCACTTGCGCGGGGTGCTGGAGCCTATCCCTGCTGTCAAGGGCGGGGGACACCCTGTATTGGTGGCCAGCCGATCGCAGGGCAGAGGATGACAGCCATGCACACTCAGACCCATACCTAGGAGCAATTTTCGAGTGTCCAATTAGCCGACAATTAATTTTTTTGGTATGTGGGAAGAAAACGGAGTACTCGGAGAAAACTCACGCGGGCCCAAGGAGAATATGCAAATTCAACACAGGTGGACCGACCTGGATTTGAACCCAGGACCACAGAACTGTGAGGCAGACGCGCGAACCACTCATCCGCCGGGCCACCCTTTCATAGATATTAATCATTGCATTTTATTATTACCAAATCATTTATGTGTAGTAGACATGCACCTGCTTATGGCAGGTCTGATACAGGTACACGTGTGCCCATAGCGAGCAATGATGATGTTGCTCACACTTGTACTCAGTGTGCTCACGGAGGTTGTCTTCCTGCCCTGACAAACAAAAAGATAGAGAGAACATTGATCCAGAGATAATCATTTGCTCAAAATTGTACCCGTATCTCGAAATGCTCGTATGTCGAGGTACCACTGTATTTATTTTTCGCTCTGGGATGGGTGACAGGCCTTGTGAAACCCCGTAAACCGCCTCATCGCCCATTTTGCAGTTGGCTCGAAAAGTTTTTTGCATCGAGACATGCTGACATGGCTCTGATTACGTCCAAATTGGCCAGAAGGGACGTCAGGCTGGTAAAGTTTTTTTGGGCACTTCCCCTAAAATGGTTGCTTGCCTGTGGCAATCTTTAGCTTGCGTAGTTTGCTCTAGTCCACTAAAATGTTTTCCCTTCTCAATCATTCATTAATTAATTATCCATACCGACCATTTTCAAAAGGGTTGCGCGGGTTGCTGGAGCCTAATCCAACTGTGTTCAGGCGAAAGGCAGACTACACCCTAGAATGATCACCAGTCAGTCAAAGGGCACACAGAGAGATAAACAACCATTCACATTCCCACCGTGTGGGAATCAAACCCAGACTGCCCCAAAGGCAGGTGGAATAACCACTGCACAATCAGGTGGCCTCTGTTCAGTAATGTTAACAAATAAATGTGCATAAAATTGTTTTGAATGCATTTGTGTTTTCAGCGCACACTGCCGTTGTAATGTTCGCGCCGCGTTGTCGTGGCGCAATTGGGGATGGATTTTGACCCAGTCGTGGGTAAAGAGGATGAGGAGAGGCAATTGGCTTCAAAGCGACAACTTAAATAACTTAGAAGGGATCTTACAAAACAACGAGGACTTGTGAAACGGAAAACCAAACAATAAAAATACAAACTCAGGAGGTTAATCACAGATTGATTGCTGCTGTTTTCCCTTCACGACAAGCCGGAGGGACAAACGGGCCGCTCCTGACACCAGTCCCTAGCTTTTGCGTTTAACTCAACACTTGGACGTCTCTTATAATTCCAGAATTGCTTGTTGTGAAATTTCTTTTTGAAGACACAATCTAACAACCCAGAAACTGAATGTCACAATAATGAAGACAATATAGGCTTTTGACACAACCATCAACAAAGAATGATACCAATCTGATACCTACCTCTCTGACTTTCTAATTTAAATGTCATCATTTTCTACAAAACAACAACAAAACCTTTATATTTCTCTTAAAATTATCACTATTTATCATTATTTTTTGTTGCTTTGTACGTGGTCATAAAAAAATCTTTTTTTCAACTTTTTCACCAATCTTCTAAAAATGTTGCATAGTAGTGTTGCTTTGTGACCATTCAATTATAATAATAATAATACATCTTAAGACCACTTTTCACCAGATTTTTATCTTCAAAAATGATATGCACACGACCGATTTCCAATTCAAATCAAATCAAAAACCTTTATTGTCATCAACACAGCTGCATATAATGGAATTGGTGGTGCTACTCCACAAAGTGTGTTTTCCCGATAAACCCAATAAATTACGTGAACAGATCGGGGACATCCCTAATAGTTAAACCTCTGGATTATTTCCTTCCGTGTAACCCTTCACTCAGTCACTGCCATTTAAAAGCAATTGACCTTCCATTTATTTTGGCTGGTAAAGCTGGCATTGAGCCATCAAGTTGCATTGCCGTTGACAGCGACAGATATCCAAGCCATTTTGACTTTCAAAATGTATTGGATTTCTATCGCCATCATTGGTAGCCATCAAATTAATACTTAAGAATGACAATAATACATTCATTTAAAAAATCTGATCTGCTTTTGGTGACTCACTGTGTGAAGTGTGATAACCATATTTCCTCTGCAGTAATAAATTCTGGTCTGAATTGATATATTGATTTAAATGAAATGAAAATTAAAAAAAAAATGAAAATCAGACATAGGCATTGTCGTCAGCATTGACTTGACAAAAAGCCTAGTAGTCATCATACCCTCAGCAGCGTATGACGAAATTGTATAGTGCTTCTCCACAAGTTCGTCTTCCCAGTCCAGACACATTTATGACATTTATTTATGACATATTCATACTTGTTAGCTCTCCGCCTTGAGCGCCATTTTCCGGCGACTACAAGTTGCCTCACCGATGCCAACAAGAATAAGATGGATCACTTACCTCTCAGTCTTTATACTTACCCTCCCTCAGTCATCCTGTGGAAGGTAGATCTGCACCAAACGACCTTCCTGTTACTTCAATTCGACTTGACTTAATTTCATAGTAGGGATATGTGTAGTCGTCACGTCACGTGTTGCTGCAGGTTCAGAGACCTGATGGCTGTTGGGAAGAAGCTGTCCTTGAGCCTGTTTGTCCGTGCTTTGTAGGACCTGTAGCGTCTGCCAGATGGAAGCAACTGGAACAGGCCGTATCCAGGGTGGTATGGGTCTCCAACAATGGACCCGGCTCTTCTGAGGTATCGGGGGTTGGCAATGTCTTCTAGCGATGGCAGAGGGCAGCCGACGATCTTCTGGGCAGTGTTTATCACCCTCTGTATGGCTCTTTTAGTCTGAAATAATAAATATAAATAATAAATAAAGTCAAAATCAATTAATTGCAAAACATTGATTAAGGGTTGCGTCGCAAAGCCGCGTAACTTGAAGCCGCAAATTGAAGCAGAATTAAGCAGATGGAATATGACCTAATAGGCTAATAAATTGACTCCAAAACCACAAAGTTTGGAGATGCCTCACTATCTAGGGCGGCCACAGCAAACTACGGCCCGCGGGCCACATACGGCCCGCCGACATTGTCCAAATAGTGTTTTTTTTTGTTCTTTTTCCCAGTTGGCGGCGTCACACGGAAGCCAGTGGCAGTAGCTTTGTCCACTCTTTTTTGTTTTTTGTGTTTTACAGCCCTGCTATCTTTTTTTTTATTCCATTTTAATTTTTCTTTATATATAATATATTCCTTTCTTTACTTTGTACTTTATACTTTTTACTTTAGTGATAAGTACGTTAATACTTTAGTCCTTTTTTCTGTTTATGTTTCATATGTACTGTTAGCAGATGCAGTTTTTTATATGTATCCTATCTTGTGCTGACCCAGCCCATCTGTCAAATTTTTAAAGTCAATGTGGCACCCGGGCCGAAAAGTTTGCCCCAGTTTGCTTTGTGAGCAACTACTAAACATGTTCACTGCTTTCAAAAGCCAACAGGAGCCAGTGTAAGGACGAAAGTAACTGGCGTCAGTAAGGGAGGGAACGCAGAAAGTATTCATACTAGCTTGTTTGTTTGTTGAGCTTTAATGTTAACAAGATGTTCCAAATGAGGCCTGGGATGCATCTGTCCACTCTGGCATTGTAATTGGGTAGACAAAAGTAACTCTCTGCTTCCATATTTTTCCTCTGGCTCTGTCAGTGGCCTTTGTCCTACATGCAGATGCAGTGCCGTGCTAACAGCATCCACATCAATGTGGGGGGAGTGCATAGGTGGTATTGACGGCTCTCTGTACCCTCCAGTCGGAAACTCACCTCCTAACCTCCAAGCCCGTGAGCGCTGACTGAGGAGTCACTGTGCTGCTCCTCAGCCAGCTGCAGCAGATCATTAATCCTCTAGCCCCCTGGCCTCCTCCCACCACAGAGCCAACGTTTGTTTTTTCTGTTGCTCACTGATGGGACATGTTGGCGATCTCTTAGAAATATGAGCGGGGCTGTCATTTTTGTAGGCACTCTTCGTCCTTTCTCTCTTGTGACCTATGAGCTGAATGAAGGAGCCGCATCCTTCTTTAAGTGCAGAGGCACAGGCGGTCAAAAAGGTACGTCAGCAGGTTTGTCTGCAGTGGTCAGTGATGTTTCAGGGGTTTGGGGTCACAGTGAGCCTTGTTTACAGACTGCGTGTGTTTACATTCCTGGCAGCAAGGGCCAGCTCTACTGAAATGCTTTTATTCTGCTAACGAATGGAAAATCTAAGCCAATATATCAAAGGAGAACACATATATAAATATATATATATATATATATATATATATATATATATATATATATATATATATATATATATATATATATATATATATATATATATATATATATATATATATATATATATATCTCTGTCTATCTCTGTCTATCTCTGTCTATCTCTGTCTATCTCTGTCTATCTCTGTCTATCTCTGTCTATCTCTGTCTATCTCTGTCTATCTCTGTCTATCTCTGTCTATCTCTGTCTATCTCTGTCTATCTCTGTCTATCTCTGTCTATCTCTGTCTATCTCTGTCTATCTCTGTCTATCTCTGTCTATCTCTGTCTATCTCTGTCTATCTCTGTCTATCTCTGTCTATCTCTGTCTATCTCTGTCTATCTCTGTCTATCTCTCTCTATCTCTCTCTATCTCTCTCTATCTCTGTCTATCTCTGTCTATCTCTGTCTATCTCTGTCTATCTCTGTCTATCTCTGTCTATCTCTGTCTATCTCTGTCTATCTCTGTCTATCTCTGTCTATCTC